>NC_086323.1:209994103-209997449 GCF_036172605.1 Pelobates fuscus | reverse complement strand
CTAACCCTAACCCTAACCCTAACCCTAACCCTAACCCTAACCCTAACCCTAACCCTAACCCTAACCCTAACCCTAACCCTAACCCTAACCCTAACCCTAACCCTAACCCTAACCCTAACCCTAACCCTAACCCTAACCCTAACCCTAACCCTAACCCTAACCCTAACCCTAACCCTAACCCTAACCCTAACCCTAACCCTAACCCTAACCCTAACCCTAACCCTAACCCTAACCCTAACCCTAACCCTAACCCTAACCCTAACCCTAACCCTAACCCTAACCCTAACCCTAACCCTAACCCTAACCCTAACCCTAACCCTAACCCTAACCCTAACCCTAACCCTAACCCTAACCCTAACCCTAACCCTAACCCTAACCCTAACCCTAACCCTAACCCTAACCCTAACCCTAACCCTAACCCTAACCCTAACCCTAACCCTAACCCTAACCCTAACCCTAACCCTAACCCTAACCCTAACCCTAACCCTAACCCTAACCCTAACCCTAACCCTAACCCTAACCCTAACCCTAACCCTAACCCTAACCCTAACCCTAACCCTAACCCTAACCCTAACCCTAACCCTAACCCTAACCCTAACCCTAACCCTAACCCTAACCCTAACCCTAACCCTAACCCTAACCCTAACCCTAACCCTAACCCTAACCCTAACCCTAACCCTAACCCTAACCCTAACCCTAACCCTAACCCTAACCCTAACCCTAACCCTAACCCTAACCCTAACCCTAACCCTAACCCTAACCCTAACCCTAACCCTAACCCTAACCCTAACCCTAACCCTAACCCTAACCCTAACCCTAACCCTAACCCTAACCCTAACCCTAACCCTAACCCTAACCCTAACCCTAACCCTAACCCTAACCCTAACCCTAACCCTAACCCTAACCCTAACCCTAACCCTAACCCTAACCCTAACCCTAACCCTAACCCTAACCCTAACCCTAACCCTAACCCTAACCCTAACCCTAACCCTAACCCTAACCCTAACCCTAACCCTAACCCTAACCCTAACCCTAACCCTAACCCTAACCCTAACCCTAACCCTAACCCTAACCCTAACCCTAACCCTAACCCTAACCCTAACCCTAACCCTAACCCTAACCCTAACCCTAACCCTAACCCTAACCCTAACCCTAACCCTAACCCTAACCCTAACCCTAACCCTAACCCTAACCCTAACCCTAACCCTAACCCTAACCCTAACCCTAACCCTAACCCTAACCCTAACCCTAACCCTAACCCTAACCCTAACCCTAACCCTAACCCTAACCCTAACCCTAACCCTAACCCTAACCCTAACCCTAACCCTAACCCTAACCCTAACCCTAACCCTAACCCTAACCCTAACCCTAACCCTAACCCTAACCTAACCCTAACCCTAACCCTAACCCTAACCCTAACCCTAACCCTAACCCTAACCCTAACCCTAACCCTAACCCTAACCCTAACCCTAACCCTAACCCTAACCCTAACCCTAACCCTAACCCTAACCCTAACCCTAACCCTAACCCTAACCCTAACCCTAACCCTAACCCTAACCCTAACCCTAACCCTAACCCTAACCCTAACCCTAACCCTAACCCTAACCCTAACCCTAACCCTAACCCTAACCCTAACCCTAACCCTAACCCTAACCCTAACCCTAACCCTAACCCTAACCCTAACCCTAACCCTAACCCTAACCCTAACCCTAACCCTAACCCTAACCCTAACCCTAACCCTAACCCTAACCCTAACCCTAACCCTAACCCTAACCCTAACCCTAACCCTAACCCTAACCCTAACCCTAACCCTAACCCTAACCCTAACCAAACCCTAACCCTAACCCTAACCCTAACCCTAACCCTAACCCTAACCCTAACCCTAACCCTAACCCTAACCCTAACCCTAACCCTAACCCTAACCCTAACCCTAACCCTAACCCTAACCCTAACCCTAACCCTAACCTAACCTAACCCTAACCCTAACCCTAACCCTAACCCTAACCCTAACCCTAACCCTAACCCTAACCCTAACCCTAACCCTAACCCTAACCCTAACCCTAACCCTAACCCTAACCCTAACCCTAACCCTAACCCTAACCTACCCTAACCCTAACCCTAACCCTAACCCTAACCCTAACCCTAACCCTAACCCTAACCCTAACCCTAACCCTAACCCTAACCCTAACCCTAACCCTAACCCTAACCCTAACCCTAACCCTAACCCTAACCCTAACCCTAACCCTAACCCTAACCCTAACCCTAACCCTAACCCTAACCCTAACCCTAACCCTAACCCTAACCCTAACCCTAACCCTAACCCTAACCCTAACCCTAACCCTAACCCTAACCCTAACCCTAACCCTAACCCTAACCCTAACCCTAACCCTAACCCTAACCCTAACCCTAACCCTAACCCTAACCCTAACCCTAACCCTAACCCTAACCCTAACCCTAACCCTAACCCTAACCCTAACCCTAACCCTAACCCTAACCCTAACCCTAACCCTAACCCTAACCCTAACCCTAACCCTAACCCTAACCCTAACCCTAACCCTAACCCTAACCCTAACCCTAACCCTAACCCTAACCCTAACCCTAACCCTAACCCTAACCCTAACCCTAACCCTAACCCTAACCCTAACCCTAACCCTAACCCTAACCCTAACCCTAACCCTAACCCTAACCCTAACCCTAACCCTAACCCTAACCCTAACCCTAACCCTAACCCTAACCCTAACCCTAACCCTAACCCTAACCCTAACCCTAACCCTAACCCTAACCCTAACCCTAACCCTAACCCTAACCCTAACCCTAACCCTAACCCTAACCCTAACCCTAACCCTAACCCTAACCCTAACCCTAACCCTAACCCTAACCTAACCCTAACCCTAACCCTAACCCTAACCCTAACCCTAACCCTAACCCTAACCCTAACCCTAACCCTAACCCTAACCCTAACCCTAACCCTAACCCTAACCCTAACCCTAACCCTAACCCTAACCCTAACCCTAACCCTAACCCTAACCCTAACCCTAACCCTAACCCTAACCCTAACCCTAACCCTAACCCTAACCCTAACCCTAACCCTAACCCTAACCCTAACCCTAACCCTAACCCTAACCCTAACCCTAACCCTAACCCTAACCCTAACCCTAACCCTAACCCTAACCCTAACCCTAACCCTAACCCTAACCCTAACCCTAACCCTAACCCTAACCCTAACCCTAACCCTAACCCTAACCCTAACCCTAACCCTAACCCTAACCCTAACCCTAACCCTAACCCTAACCCTAACCCTAACCCTAACCCTAACCCTAACCCTAACCTAACCCTAACCCTAACC
>NC_086323.1:208470904-208613903 GCF_036172605.1 Pelobates fuscus | reverse complement strand
CATTAACCGGCTCAGCCACAGCAACCTCAACCTTTTTAGCATTTTCAGATTTCCTTTATTGCGGAGATAAATCCCTAATTTGTTATCTGTATGTGGGATTACAGTATTTATGGAGATAGCTACTAAACACGTTTACATGCACACACACTGACAGACAGACATATTCCCTCTGTCAGTCCCTACATTGGCTTCCCGTAAGATATACGACTCAATTTAAGATGCTGATACTTTATTACACAATGCTGCTCCCACCTAGCTATCCTCACTAATATACAAATATGTCCCGTCTCGGCCCCTACGCTCTGCCAGCGACCTACGTCTAACCTCCTGTTATGGGCAAATGCAAATATTGTATTCCTCAAACTGTGTACTTTGTCTTTAACAGATACCGCAAACTGACAAGGTGTTAGAAAAGGAACGTATTGTATTCCATACATGTTTATTTAACCCCTTAGTGACCAGACCGTTTTTCAATTTTCTTACCGTTAAGGACCAGAGCTCTTTTTACATTTCTGCTGTGTTTGTGTTTAGCTATAATTTTCCTCTTACTCATTTACTGTACCCACACATATTATATACTGTTTTTCTCGCCATTAAATGGTCCCCCCAAAATCTGTTACGCATCTATAATCGCCAAAAACCACCCATGGTAAATAGTTTCTAAATTTTGTCCTGAGTTTAAAAATGCCCAAATGTTAACATGTTCTTAGCTTTTTTGCCTAGTTATAGGGCTATAAGTACAAGTAGCACTTTGCTATTTCCAAACCATTTTTTTTTCAAAATTAACGCAAGTTGCATTGTAACACTAATATTGTGGTGGAATCTCGGTAAAAATAAATTTAGTAGGCCGAGATTACCACGTGGCATGTGTACGTGCATATGCTGACGTATCGGTCGGTTGGTTGCACGTGGCAAGATACGATCAGTAGTGTACGAAGCATGTGCGAGAATACAGGATGTAGTATTCCCCTCCTCCATTGTGCTGGACAAGCCATGCGGTCAAGCAGGAAGTTAATTCTTATTTGTTTTGATTGGTTAAGAGAATGTGCGGGTGGAGCTTAATATGGGAGGAGTTATGTGCCTATATAAGGAGCCTGCACTATTGTCCGGGGCTCAGAACTTGTTGTATTTCGGTGTCATTAGTCCCTCTGAGTCCCGATCGGTGAACCGAATAAAGAATCTCTTCCTTCCTGAAGAAACCTGTGTCCATCTCTCTGTGCTTGGCTTCCGTCAGTTTCTCCGGTATCATTTGGTGCATTGGCAGGGAAGCTCATCGTTCAACGGTAGCTGAGAAGCAGAGGCGTGAGACGGTCTATCTTTGCCCACGTTCTCTACGGCTGCACCCCTGAACTTCTGCGTGGACCTCCCTTCGTCTCGGCGCCACTGGTCTGTTGTCCAGGAGATCATCGGCCTCTACGTAGTAAGTGCTGGGGTGTCCACGTCGATGAGTGTGAACTCAGGTTCAGGAACGAGGAGGTAAGACGACCGCTGTTTTAGACGGCGGACCCACTAGGGGTATACCGATTGTGCGGTAGGCCCATAAGGGGTTAATCTGTGTATGGAATCTGCCCCCTCTGTCGGAGGGAAGGAGCGAAGGCGCACCGCTCAATCGAACGCTCTTTAGTAAGACCGTTTGATTTGGTTTGGAGTCAGGCGGGGTTCTGTGTAAATAGCCCTAGCCGGTCACCGGTGTCTTGTCTAGACTAGCGTTCTAGGGTGTACAATTTGTTCGCTAGGTCAGAGGGACCGGGAGACTAAGCGGCGTCTGTCTAAATTCGGTCCGCTAGCTCTCAACCTATCTTGGCTAAGTGGGAAGGCGTGTAAATTTGGAACCCACTAGACTATTGATAGAGTAGAAAGACTAAAAGGGTTCTGTTGTAAATTCCGCCCTCTAGTTTGCTATATGTAGTGCTTGGGCAGTGTGGCTAACCAAAACGGATGTAGATAGTTTTAGGTAGTCCATCAAGGTACTGGCCAATAGATTAGTTGGGATTGTATATGTGATAAAGATTGTTTAGTAACGTGTATATCTTGTTAGATAGCGTGAGCTCTGCCGTCTAGCGAGAGTGTTAATAGTGTGTTGCTGTATTATAGTGCACGGTACCATAACCCTGTATATTTACTGATACTGTATATAAGTACTAATAATTGTCGTCTATTGCATGTCTAACACCATAACCACTAATAATTGTATTGTGACCTTAAATTGTACTTTGACCTATGCTAACCGTACTGTAACCGCTATTTGTAAAAGACGATGTTACTGGGGTGTGTTATAGACGGGTAATTCATATATAGAGAATTATAGCGTGGGTGACGGTATAGTTTCGCCAAAGGGCATAATATCGATTACTTAGTGACTGGTGTAACAGCTGTGTGTGTACGGGAATTCCCTGAGTGTTTTTATTGTGTTACTTTGTACGTTTTACTTGGTAACTGTACCACGTGGTGCTGTTGCCGAAGGAACGGGTGTGACTGTTGAATAGAGTGTGTGTATAGCATTCGTTGTCAACGTCGCTCCATTGATAAGTGTGGCAAAACTAGCCACTTCTGAGCTATATGCAGTATAGGTTGTCCGTAGGCTGAATGTATGATGTGTTCCGTTAACTGTGTATGTATTGTGCTATGGCCGTTCGCACGCTGGCAGCCGTACGCTGCCAGCATACAAGCATTCATACGACGAAACACGGCTATCCTGGCCGTTCGCCGTACGAATACGGGCTCCCCAGGTCGACCACACATTCCCAAGTCGTGTGGTACCAATTAACCGATTGCAACATTGTTGCAATCGGTAATTAAGGGCTCTCCTAGGTGGCCGTCGATCCACTACCGACCATGCGGCGGTCGGCCATCTTGGATCCTTTGTCTCTGCAGCGGTGTTCGGTCGTCGAGAGCCTGGAACTGAAAACGGCTACTCGATGATCCGAGCCCCGCTGGGCTTCCAGAGCGTTCGGGAGTTCCGCGTTCGGTACATTAGGTGTCCCGTACTTATTCGGTACTTTTAAACCAACTTCCATGTTTAAATGTATTATGTGCGGCGTTCGGTCAATTCAGCTGGGATCGGAGCGGTATTCTCACAAAGTGTGCGCTCCGACCCCAGCTATCTACCGAACGTTCGATTATTCCAAAGTACCGAATATTGTGTGAATTATGTATTTTAGAGTCAATTGTCGGTTTTGCTGCACGAGGGGATAATCCACTTAATCGTCCATTTTAGTGGGAGTATCCCTCTCGTGCCGCAATGCCTGTTGGGAAAGTCACAATGCATGTTGGGAGAAATCCCCTGGATTATCTGTGTGGAAACCCCTTGCATGGGGAACTGTATAAATACGCTGCTTGTGAATAAACCGAGTTAGTTGACTCCCAAACTGTGTTTCGTCCGGTTATTGGGAGGATTGGGGATATTGCCTTGCTTTCTACTCTGACTGTGGATTTCCTGAGGATACCAACGGATATCGTGTACTGTTATACAGCATTCCGTTACAATAAGTATGGGCGCGTCGGAGTCGACGATTTTGGATCCCTTAGGATGTATGGTAAAGAATTTTAAAAAGGGATTCACAGTATGTGATTTTGGGGTTAAAATGTCTCCTGCCCGTTTGATCACTTTGTGCACTAGGGAATGGCCTACTTTGGTTGCGGCATGGCCGCCACGTGGCAGTTTAGATCCAAATCTGGTACAGCGTGTACACGTGGCTGTATCAGGTAGGCCTGAACTTTACGGACCGTTTCCATACATCGATTGTTGGAGGCAGGCCGTAAACGACTTGCCAAGATGGGTCCGAATATGCCACGAGGAGCAATGTCGCCTCATGGTGGCCAGGACTTGTTTTTCCACTAGGACCACGGTTAAGCCCATTTTGGACACACCCCCTGAGTCCGAGATCCCTATGCCGCCCCCTTATTTCTCTGCAAGGGGAAGTGATACAAGTACAGGAAGTTCTACACCCCCTCTCCCGTTGTCCCCATCTACTTCCACTTCCTCCTCTAGCTCAGAATTCACCCCACGCCATAATAAACCTCCCCTTCCGATATCAGCCCCCGTTAAGCCCACCTCAAGCTTCCGGTCAGGCTTCCTCTAGCCCGGCTCGGAATATTTTATTCACCGGCCTTCCCCATGATAAAGCTTCTTTATCCGCACGTCTTTCTACCCCCCGACCGGAACCTCTAACCGACGCCCCTCCACGAAGCCCTATACTAACCCGACAACTGACCGGAACCCAAAAACCTAAACATTACCAGATGCCTCTTCGTTTGAATCCTGGGTCAGCTTACCTTAATGATTTAGGTCAAATGGTGTATGCTGACCCAGTCTTCGTATATGTCCCGTTCACGACTACCGATCTCTTGAATTGGAAGACCCACAATTCCTCGTATACTGAAAAGCCACAAGCCATGACTGACCTGTTCACCTCGATAGTCCAGACGCATAATCCAACTTGGGCTGATTGCCAGCAATTATTAATGACATTGTTTAACAACGAGGAGAGGACTAGGATAAACCAAGCGGCTATTAAAGCACTGGAGGAAGAAGCCCGTACTTTAAACCAAGCAAATCCAGGAGCATGGGCCGCAACTCATTATCCTAATGCTGATCCCGAATGGGATGTTAATGGCGCAGATATGGTTCAACTAAAAGCCTATAGAGACGCTATAATTGCTGGCATGAAAGCCCGAGGGAAGAAAGCCATAAATATGTCGAAGACGGTTGAGGTGATTCAGAAAAGTGATGAAGCGCCTAGTGTCTTTTATGACCGATTATTGGAGGCATACCGTTTGTATACCCCCTTTAATCCGGAAGACACTGAGAATTCCCGAATGGTAAACTCTGCCTTTGTCAGCCAAGCTTACGGAGATATTAAGCGCAAGCTACAGAAGTTAGAAGGGTTCGCAGGAATGTCCATCACCCAACTAATGGAGGTAGCAAATAAGGTGTATATGAATAGGGAATCAGAAAGTAAGAAAGAGGAAGAGCGCAAGATGCGTAAAAAGGCGGATATGCTAGCGGTAGCGATCGCAGGCGTAGATAGACGGGGCCCAGATAGAGGCGATAGTAGGTGGAATAGGGAACCCCTGAGTAGGAATCAGTGCGCGTATTGTAGAGAAGAAGGGCATTGGAGAAGCGAGTGTCCAAAAAGAGAGCAATACGAGAGAGACCCACCCAGGGCAGGTTATGGAAACTTTAGAGGCAGAGCGAGAGGTAGAGGAGGTCCCGGAGGGAGTAATAGTAATAACAGAGGAAGTGTAAGAGAAGACAGATACTATCCCGCAGCACAAAGGTCTCGCGATAGAGAAGATAGGGACTTTGTAGGATTGGCTGACATGGTCATGGAGAGCTATTGATACCGACCGGGCTCCATCCCCCTTGGTCGAGCGGAGCCTATGGTCGATGTATCAATAGGGGGAAAAAGGAGTGCATTCATGATCGACACTGGTGCTGAACATTCGGTGGTGACTGACCTAGTTGCTCCTCCGCCCGGAAGGACTATTACCGTAATAGGAGCAACTGGAAGGAGTGCTGCAAAACCGGTTCTTAAAAGTCGACTCTGTACATTGGGAGGCCACGTAGTAAAACATCAATTCCTTTACATGCCTGAATGTCCAGTCCAATTGTTGGGACGTGATTTGCTATCCAAATTACAAGCGCAGATTACGTTCCTACCAAACGGAACAACATCCTTAAAGTTTAATGGACCTTTAGGTATGTTACAAATCGCTATTTGTAACTGGCCCTTTAAATGGGAAATTGCCCTGCTTCCCTGGATTGTGGAGAAGCATGTTTGCCAGCCTCCTGCCTCATGACTATGGCCCCTGGAAGATTGTGCCTGTAACGGATCACCTGGCACCCCGACTTGGTACCTCCGTTAATGGATGCTCCTAGTGCTTCCTGAGGACTCCAAGCACTCTGGCAGACACCACAATCACCGAATCCGAGAAACCTTTTAAATTCTCCCAAGCATATGAATGCTGTAGACCATTGAATAGGAACCATACGAATAGGCTTGTACTCCTAGCAGTCAACTGGAACAGCATGCAATAAATCCTTCCCCCCAATAATGAGACGACACATCACTTTGAGGGTAAAACAGGAACTCTGGACTGGCTCATCCAGCCTGGCTTTTATTACACTTGTACACTTACAGGCCACACCCAGGGGGAGGCATAAAATAACCAATCACATACATGGTACAACCCACATATCCCCTCCCCTCAGATAACCAGTTAACATAATTATACAGCCAGGAAAACTACAGTTTTTATACATGTGCTATAACTTTAAATCCATACATCCAATCTTCCCAACAACCACATATTTAGAATCAGCACACTTTAAACATACACCCTTCCAAAAATCAGCCAAATCCCCCCAGTGGATCAAAAGTTAGCTGGAGGTCCCTTTATGACCGACCGCAAGCACGTTTTCCTGCCCAAAACAGTTCCATAGATTTGGGCTGTGCGGTCGGTCAATTTCATGCCGAAAAACGACTAAGTCCCATTCCGAACGGGACTTAGTCTCTGGAGCTGAAAAACGAAGTGTAGGAGAAGGTAAGGGTCAGCGGTGTTCGGCAAAATGTGTAGCCGATTTCAGTTCCACAGAATCTTTAGCATACACCGCTGACCGCATTCGAATGAACAAAGATGGCCGCCGCCACGTGCAATTAACCTGCAGTAACCTCACAGCCTGGGAGGTAAATTGCCTGCACACTTTAACTCCTGGGTGGTCCGCCTGTGTGGTACTTGGTTCAGTAAGCCCTATTTACTGAACCAAGTGGGGGAAAGCCAGGGGCAAGTTATTTTACAGGTCTGGGGACATAGTCTTAAAGGGGCATTGTTCACCAAAGTTACAAGATGTCCCCAGACGGTTCTTAAAGGGCCATACACACCAAATAAAAGTCCATACGTTTTCAGGGGCCATAGTCTTAAAGGGTATTGTTACCCAAAGTCTCAATATGTCCCCAGACAGTTCTTAAAGGGCCAGCAGCAGTACAATAAAATACCATTCACTGTACTTAAAGGGCCAGCAGTCGCACAATAAAATACAATATGCCCCAAATAATCCAGGGGCCATAGTCAGCAGGTAATTGGCGGGCAAACAGGCTTCTCCAGGGCCCAGTGGCGAGGTTGGTTTCGCCACATTTCTCCCCTTTTCCAAACAGACTAACAGGGTATCTGACCTCCTGCCGGTCAGTGCCCTTGTTAGTCCAGCAGCCCACCCACAAGACAGAAACAGCAGTACAGCCCACCCACAATAAACGGTTACTACACCTGAGTAGAGGAGAACTTTGTCCATGCCCAGGTGCCTCACCACGGCTGTGCTGGGGGCTGGTAGACTGCCTTGGTGGGTTGCTGAGTGGGCAGAGACCAGCGGTACTCTGCCCGGATGCCAGCACTACCACGGGAGTAGTCGGGTTGAAGCCTGGTTGTTGGAGACCGACTGTCTCCCCTTTAAATACACCGCTCTGCTGCTGGAGACCGACTGTCTCCCCTTGAGTTACACCGCTCTGCTGCTGGAGACCGACTGTCTCCCCTTGAGTTACACAGCTCTGCTGCTGGAGACCGACTGTCTCCCCTTGAGTTACACAGCTCTGCTGCTGGAGACAGACTGTCTCCCCTTTGGCTAAACAGCCCTGTCGTGGGGGGGCAGGACCGACCGTCCCTACCCCCTGTGCTGGAAGTGCAGAGACCACTGTCCCATCTGCACAGGTGTGGGGCTTACAGTCTCCCCCTGGTACATTAAGCTGCCGCTGGGGAGAGGTGGTAACCAGCTCCTCTCCCATTAGAACACTCTGCCGCTGGGGAATGGAGACTGGGCTCTCTATTCCCTGTACATTAATGATCCGCCGCTGGGGAGAGGTGGTAACAATCTCCTCTCCCATACATACTTCCCGTCTCTGCGGAGGGAGACCGACTGTCTCTCCTCCCAGCACAGAGTCCTGCTGTGGGGAAAAGGGGTCTGGGCTCTCCATTCCCTGCTGGATACTCTGCCGCTGGGGAATGGAGACTGGGCTCCCAATCCCCAACAAATCACACTGCCGCTGGGGAGGGAGGACGGCCCCTTCAGCTCCCTGTAACTTGGGCGCAGAGACCACGGTCCCATCTGCGCTGGTGTGGGGCTTACTGTCTCCCCTTGGTGTGCTAAGCTGCCGCTGGGGAGAGGGGGTAACAAACTCCTCTCCCTTACACACTTTCAGCCGCTGGGGAGCAGGGCTGACCCTCTGTACTCCCTGTAGGCAGGGCGCAGAGACCACGGTCCCATCTGCGCTGGTGAGGGGCTTACTGTCTCCCCTTGGTGAGCTGCGCTGCCGCTGGGGAGAGGGAATAACAAACTCCTCTCCCTTACACACCTTCAGCCGCTGGGGAGAGGGGATAACAGGCTCCTCTCCCTGCACCGTAGACTGCCGCTGGGGAGCAAGAACGGCACCTTCAGCTCCCTGTAACGCACACTGCCGCTGGGGATCTGGGCCGACTGCCCAGCATCCCTGTAGGGCCGGTAGAGAGACCGCAGTCCCATCTCCACCTGCCATCTGTGGGTCTTCCCAGGACCAATCCGTGAGGCCCCGCAACATTTGTGAGTAAGGGCCCGGTGGAGAGACCTTGGTCCCATCTCTACCTGCCTGTTGTGGTTCCTCACAGGACCAGTCTGTGAGGACCCCCACTTCGGGTTCCTCCCGCCGCCTCAGGTAAAGACGGCTAACCTCCTCGGATGCAGCCTCTACTCGGCTGCTGTACCGCTCCTGCTGCTGAGCATACTTCCTCTCTTTTGCCAACCGGAATTCTCGGTCCAGCCTTGTGTTTCGCTCAGCCATGACCTGGTTCCAGATCACCCGGCGTGTCTCCATGGGTATATCATCCCCATACTCGGCCACTCGCTGCCTCACCTCGGCCAGCCAATCATCTCCAGAGCCAGAACCTTCCATACTTGTCTGCTCCCAGGGGCGCTGCACGACTGCTAGCGTTGCCCTCAATTTGTAAATCCAAACAGTGTCTCTGAGCTGCTTTACCTCACACTAGGACGCCATCCCACCGCTTGCCACCAATGTAACGGATCACCTGGCACCCCGACTTGGTACCTCCGTTAATGGATGCTCCTAGTGCTTCCTGAGGACTCCAAGCACTCTGGCAGACACCACAATCACCGAATCCGAGAAACCTTTTAAATTCTCCCAAGCATATGAATGCTGTAGACCATTGAATAGGAACCATACGAATAGGCTTGTACTCCTAGCAGTCAACTGGAACAGCATGCAATAAATCCTTCCCCCCAATAATGAGACGACACATCACTTTGAGGGTAAAACAGGAACTCTGGACTGGCTCATCCAGCCTGGCTTTTATTACACTTGTACACTTACAGGCCACACCCAGGGGGAGGCATAAAATAACCAATCACATACATGGTACAACCCACACATCCCCTCCCCTCAGATAACCAGTTAACATAATTATACAGCCAGGAAAACTACAGTTTTTATACATGTGCTATAACTTTAAATCCATACATCCAATCTTCCCAACAACCACATATTTAGAATCAGCACACTTTAAACATACACCCTTCCAAAAATCAGCCAAATCCCCCCAGTGGATCAAAAGTTAGCTGGAGGTCCCTTTATGACCGACCGCAAGCACGTTTTCCTGCCCAAAACAGTTCCATAGATTTGGGCTGTGCGGTCGGTCAATTTCATGCCGAAAAACGACTAAGTCCCATTCCGAACGGGACTTAGTCTCTGGAGCTGAAAAACGAAGTGTAGGAGAAGGTAAGGGTCAGCGGTGTTCGGCAAAATGTGTAGCCGATTTCAGTTCCACAGAATCTTTAGCATACACCGCTGACCGCATTCGAATGAACAAAGATGGCCGCCGCCACGTGCAATTAACCTGCAGTAACCTCACAGCCTGGGAGGTAAATTGCCTGCACACTTTAACTCCTGGGTGGTCCGCCTGTGTGGTACTTGGTTCAGTAAGCCCTATTTACTGAACCAAGTGGGGGAAAGCCAGGGGCAAGTTATTTTACAGGTCTGGGGACATAGTCTTAAAGGGGCATTGTTCACCAAAGTTACAAGATGTCCCCAGACGGTTCTTAAAGGGCCATACACACCAAATAAAAGTCCATACGTTTTCAGGGGCCATAGTCTTAAAGGGTATTGTTACCCAAAGTCTCAATATGTCCCCAGACAGTTCTTAAAGGGCCAGCAGCAGTACAATAAAATACCATTCACTGTACTTAAAGGGCCAGCAGTCGCACAATAAAATACAATATGCCCCAAATAATCCAGGGGCCATAGTCAGCAGGTAATTGGCGGGCAAACAGGCTTCTCCAGGGCCCAGTGGCGAGGTTGGTTTCGCCACAGTGCCCCTGAAAACTTATTAACATTTATTGGGTGTGTATGGCCCTTTAAGAACCGTCTGGGGACATATTGTGACTTTGCTGAACAATGTCCCTTTAAGACTATGTCCCCAGACCTGTAAAATAACTTGCCCCTGGCTCTCTCCCACTTGGTTCAGTAAATAGGGCTTACTGAACCAAGTACCACACAGGCGGACCACCCAGAAGTTAAAGTGTGCAGGAAATTTACCTCCCAGGCTGTGAGGTTACTGCAGGTTAATTGCCGAGCGCTGGGTGGCCGCCATTCGGCAGCCGAACACGTGGCGGCGGCCATTTTAGTCATTCGAATGCGGTCAGCGGTGTATGCTAAAGATTCTGTGGAACCAAAATCGGCTACACATTTTGCCGAACACCGCTGACCCTTACCTTCTTCCATACTGAACTTGCAGCTCCAGAGACTAAGTCCCGTTCGAAATGGGACTTAGTCGTTTTTTCGCATGAAATTGACCGACCACACAGCCCAAATCTATGGAACTGTTTTGGGCAGGAAATTGTGCTTGCGGTCGGTCATAAAGGGACTTCCAGCTAACTTTTGATCCACTGGAGGGATTTGGCTGATTTTTGGAAGTGTTTATGTTTGATGTATGCTGAATCTGAATATGCATACTTTTATTGAAATTGAATGTATGGTTTTAAAGTTACAGTGTGTATGTGAAAACTGTATTTTTATTGTATGTAATAATTGGTTTAACTGTTTATCTGAGGGGAGGGAACCTGTGGGCTGTACTATGCTGTTATTGGTTAATTTCATCCTCCCCCTGGGAGTGTCCTGTGTGTACCTTATCCTAATAAAAAGCAGGCTGGGTGTTCCAGTCCTCAGACCTCTTCTGACCCTCAATACGTAGCCGTGTCTCGTTATTGGAGGGAACTGCTATATCACACTGGGGATTGCTATGCGCTGCATATTCCCCTGAGCTCTTAATCACTTAGCTCTTGTAAGAGCTTGTTCCGGATACGCTCTCCTGGAGGAGAGGTCTTCCCCACACGGTCCTGGAGGACAGAAGCCGATCCAGGGTGGAAGGAAGACGGCGCGGCTCCAGTTAAGCTACGGCGGTTGTGGAGCCTGCGGTGGTTGTGGTGTCGTCTGCAGTGCTTGGAGTCCTCTGAGAGCGCTAGGAACATCCATCAACGGAGGGTACTCGGTCGGAGTACACGGAGCTCCGTTACAAGGTATTATGACATTATCCGTACCAAAGGAAGAAGAGTGTCGACTTTATACAGCGTTAACTAGCCAAAACCCTAAGAGTGATGAATCCTTATTCAACATACCAGGAGTTTGGGCAGAGAACAACCCACCAGGACTGGCCCGCAATATTCCACCCATTCGAATCGAACTAAAGCTTGGGGTTTATCCAGTGAGCCTACGGCAATATCACATCCCGCAGAAGGCTAAGAAAAATATTCAATCTTATCTGGATAAGTTCATACCAGGGCCGGACTGGGATAAAAATTCGGCCTGGGCATTTTTTTATCACAGCGGCCCACTAAGAAGGGGCGGTGCAGAGAGGGCGTGTTTTGTCGTCACTAACGACAAACACGCCCCCTTCTCAAAGTGCAGGCCAGGGCAGACCATGCGCAGAGCTCTGCTAAAGAGCTCTAGCATGAGAAAAAAGCCCTGTATTTGTTCTGCACAGTGCAAGCAAATTTAATAACATGCTTGCACTGTGTTTCCTTGCAACTTGTCTCTGGTGTCTCTATAAATGGATACCAGGAGACAAAAATGCCAGGAAAGAGTATCGTGCTGTGTTTGGAGCCTGCTTGTGGGATTGTGTGTGTGTGTGTATAGAGTGAGTTGATTGTGGTGTGGTATTGTGTAATAAGGTCGGTTTTAGTCGTGTTGTGTTTGTGGTGTAATGTAATGCATATGTGGCTAGGGTCTGTAAAGAATGTGTGTATAGGGGATGTAGCAAGTGTGTGCATACAGGCTATAGTGTGTGTGTGTGTGTATATGTGATGTAGTGTTTGTAGAGAGTGTGTGTTTAGGGGTGTAGTATGTGTTTGCTTACAAGGAATCTAGTGTGTGTATAGGGTATCCAGAGTGTGTATGTCAGGAATGTAGTGTGTGTGTGCGTGTGTGTATATATATATTATATATATATATATATATATATATATATATATATATATATTTGGAAGTATTGTGTATGTGTGTGTTGGGGAGGTTCGGTGTGTATGTGAGGGGTGCAGTATGTGTGTATGATGGATGCTGTGTGTGATGTGTGTGAGGGTGCTGTGTATGAGGGTGCTGTGTGTGATGTGTTTTGTGATAGTGCTGAGTGTGATGTGTGTGAGTCCTGAGTGTGATGTGTGTGAGAGTGCTGAGTGTGATAGTGCTGTGGATGATGTGTGTGAGTGCTGTGTGTGAGAGTGCCGAGTGTGATAGTGCTGTGGATGATGTGCGTGAGTGCTGAGTGTGATGTGTGTGAGAGTGCTGTGTATGATGGGTGTGAGAGTGCTGTGTGTGAAAGTGCTGTGATGGGTGTGAGACTGCTGTGTGTGATGGGTGTGAGAGTGCTGTGTGTGAAAGTGCTGTGATGGGTGTGAGTGCTGTGTGTGATGGGAGTGAGAGTGCTGTGTGTGATGGAGTGAGAGTGCTGTGTGTGATGGGAGTGAGAGTGCTGTGTGTGATGGGAGTGAGAGTGCTGTGTGTGATGGGAGTGAGAGTGCTGTGTGTGATGGGAGTGAGTGCTGTGTGTGAAAGTGCTGTGATGGGAGTGAGAGTGCTGTGTGTGATGGGAGTGAGAGTGCTGTGTGTGATAGTGATGTGTGTGCTGTGTGTGATAGTGATGTGTGTGCTGTGTGTGAATGTTAGAAGGGATTGAGTGTTGGGGGGGTAAAATAAATAAAAAAGTATGCATTATGTCCCCCCCTCCCTTCTTACCTTTAGCCTGGGAGGGGGGGACCGGCATGCTGGTGAGTGGGTGGGGGGGACCGGCACTCCGACACCATCCCTGGTGGTCCAGTGGTGAGTGAACTCTAGCCTGAGGGCTAGAGTTCACTCTCGCGAGATCCGGTCGTTGCCATGGCAACGCGCCGGATCTCGCGAGAGGAACCCGGCGGAGCTGCAAGATAGAGCTCCGCCGGGTCCTCTACCTCCCTCCCCAGCCGCAGGTCTCTCCAAGGGGGCCGGTGAGGGAGATCTATGATCTCCTCACCGGCCCTTCATTGAAAACAGCGGGGCCGGCGCTCGGATAGTGCCGGCCCTGCATAGACCGGCAGGGGAGATCCTGGGACCTTCCCCTGCCGGCCTCGGCCCATGGCCACCGCGGCCCACCGGGCATTTGCCCGGTGTGCCCGATGGCCAGTCCGGGCCTGGTTCATACGGTATGGTATCCTAAAATTCTGTACTTCCCCCTGGAACACTCCATTGCTGCCTGTTCAAAAGCCCGGTACAGATGAGTATCGTCCTGTGCAGGACTTGAGAGCAGTCAATGATGCGGTTGTCAGTATACACCCAGTTGTGCCCAATCCGTATAACCTGCTTGCTTTAATTCCGGGCGGGGCTACCTATTTTACAGGTAGACCTCAAATATGCCTTCTTTTGCCTCCGAATTGCCGCAGAAAGTCAATGTATCTTCGCTTTCCAATGGGAAAATGCTGTAACGGGCTCGAAACGCCAGATGACTTGGACAAGACTGCCCCAAGGGTTTAAAAACTCACCGACCCTATTTGGTTCAGCTTTGAGTCAAGATCTACTGGATTTCAAGTCCATCCCAGGAGAGTGTGTATTATTACAATATGTAGACGACTTGTTGATAGCAGCAGTTACAAGAGAAATATGTCAGCAAGCAACACACGATCTACTACACATTCTCTGGAAGGCAGGATACAAGGTGTCTAGGAAGAAGGCTCAGTTGTGTCTGCCAACTGTCAAATATCTGGGATTTCATATCTCTGAAGGTCAAAGAATAATGGGGCCAGAGAGAAAAGAAGCTGTGTGCCAAATACCAACACCCAAGAATAGAAGACAAGTGCGAGAATTCTTGGGGGCAGCAGGCTTCTGTAGGATATGGATTCCCAGTTATGCGATATTGGCGAAACCTCTGTATGCAGCTATCAAGGGTACAGAACACGACCCCTTCCTATGGACTCAAGAACAGCAAACGGCATTTGAAGATGTGAAGAGGGCTTTGATGAGTGCCCCAGCATTAGGTCTACCTGATCACACATGACCATTCTACCTGTATGTACACGAGCAAAGAAGAATGGCTGTGGGAGTATTGACACAGTACTTGGGATCATGGCAAAGACCTGTTGCCTACATGTCTAAGCAACTGGACGCAGTGGCCAGCGGTCTTCCACCTTGTCTAAGAGCCGTAGCTGCAGCCGCCCTGCTGGTAGCTGAAGCCGATAAACTCACTCTGGGTCAAGAACTTTATGTACGAGTTCCACATGCAGTACAGACGTTGTTGGATTACAAAGGAAATCATTGGTTTAGTAACAGCCGTATGACCAAGTATCAAGCAATGTTGTGTGAAAACCCAAGAGTGCATTTAGAGACTGTAAATACCTTAAATCCAGCTACCCTTCTGCCGCAACCTACTGAAAGTCAACACGATTGTTTGGAAGTGATGGATGAAGTATTTTCAAGTAGACCAGATCTACGTGATTTTCCCATCCAGAACCCCGATGTCCAATATTATACAGACGGCAGTAGTTATGTGAAAGAAGGGATTTGCTATGCAGGATATGCAGTAACGACGATAGATAAGGTGATAGAAGCTCGGCCACTGGCAAAAGGAACATCAGCACAAAAGGCAGAATTGATAGCACTGACACGAGCGTTACAATTGGCTGAAGGTTTAAGAGTGAACATCTACACGGACTCCAAGTATGCGTTTTTAACCACTCATGCCCATGGAGCTTTGTATAAAGAAAGAGGACTATTGAATTCAGAGGGCAAAGAAATCAAGTACGCAGCTGAAATACTACAACTATTGGAAGCAGTATGGGAACCGAAAGAAGTCGGTATTATACATTGTCGAGCGCATCTGAGAGGAGATGGTGATGTAACCAAAGGAAATCGGATGGCAGATAGTGCAGCTAAGCGTGCCGCTGAATCAGGAAGACAGGAATATGTGGAACATATAGCTGCTCTTATTCCAACTCCACTGTCTCAATGGACTCTGGTTTATACAGCTCAAGAAGAGGAGTGGTTAAAGACTGAACCTGGAAAGTATTTGGAGAACAAATGGTATCAGTTAGAAGATGGGAGAATAGTTATTTCAGCATCACTAGCGGCAGAAATCGTCCAAAACTATCATAACGGGACGCATTCTGGAAGAGATAGTACAGAAGAATCTCTCAGAAAACATTTCTACATACCAAGATTGTCCAACTTAACTCAAGCCATTGTACGAAGATGTGTAACGTGTGCTAAAAATAATGCAAGGCAAGGACCAGTAAAGCCACCAGGAGTTCAGTATATGGGGGGACTCCCTATGTCCGATCTACAAATTGACTATACAGTAATGCCTAAATCTGGTGGACATCGCTACCTACTAGTAGTTGTGTGCACCTATTCAGGCTGGGTAGAAGCATATCCTACTCGTACAGAGAAAGCAGGAGAAGTTGTGAGATTCCTGCTACGAGAAATAATACCCCGATATGGACTACCCTGCTCTATAGGATCGGACAATGGTCCAGCTTTTGTTCATCAGTGCCTACAACAACTGACTCATATGCTTGGTATAAAGTGGAGACTTCATACGGCATATAGACCTCAGAGTTCTGGTAAAGTAG
Source organism: Pelobates fuscus (assembly GCF_036172605.1). NCBI lineage: Eukaryota > Metazoa > Chordata > Amphibia > Anura > Pelobatidae > Pelobates > Pelobates fuscus. The sequence goes on along the minus strand of NC_086323.1, from coordinate 208,597,777 downwards.
AGAGAATGAATAGAACTATTAAGAACCAGTTGGCAAAAATGTGTCAGGAATAGTGATGTACCGAACTGTCCGCCGGCGAACAGTTCCCGGCGAAATTAGCGTGTTCGCGTTCGCCGCGGCGGGCGGACACATGCGCAGTTCGATCCGCCCCCTATTCGTCATCATTGGGCAAACTTTGACCCTGTGCCTCTCGGTCAGCAGACACATTCCAGCCAATCAGCAGCACTCCCTCCCTTCCACACCCTCCAACCTCCCTCCCAGCATCCATTTTCAATTCATTCGGAAGATGCATGCTTAGTGAGAGGAGGGAAAGTTTAGCTGCTGCTGATTACATAGGGAAATTGATAGCTAGGCTAGGGTATTCAGTGTCCACTACAATCCTGAAGGACTCATCTGATCTCTGCTGTAAGGACAGCACCCCAAAAAGCCCTTTTTAGGGCTATAACATCAGGCTGCTTTTTTTTTTTTTTTTCCTGTGTAATGTAATTGCAGGTTGTAACAGATCCTTACAAATCTCTGGTGGCTGTGAAGCAAGCAAGGGAATTACAACTTAATCATCTATTCGTTTCATTCCTCTGTTCGTATGATTCCGTACGAATTCCGTGTGTAAAATATAGGTGGCCGCCATTTCGGGACTTTACACGTGTTCGCGGCCATCTTGTGCACGAACAGCGGTGTTTGCCTGTAACCGCATGGAACTAAAAACGGATACGCAAACAGGCGAACACCGCTGAGTCCTCCAGACCTCCATAAGTTCGTACGGAAACTACCGAACGTCCCACCGTTCGGTAGTTATACTCAATCGTCTATGGGGATTTCAGCGAACCCCGCGATTCGAATGGATGGCAAGATTTTTGTACCTTTTTACCGTGCGAACAGAGACCGACCGCAAGGCCAAAACTCATGGAACTATTTTCGGCTAGTTGGTCTGTGCGGTCGGTCAAAACTTTGGAACTCTGTATCTCCCGAACCATTCATCCAAACGGGCTGATTTTTGGACAGATTGTTCCCCTAACCAAGACCTCTCAAGCGGTGCTGGACTTAAAGGTGTACCCCCTGTTTTTGGGGTACATCCAGAACTGGGGTAAAATATTGTGCGTTATAATTGTGTTATGTGGTTATCTGAGGGGAGGAGACGTGGGGGTGTTACCTTGTGTATAATTGGTTGTTTTTATCCTCCCCCTGGGAGTGTCCTGTGTGTGCCTTTTCCTAATAAAAAGCAGCCTGGGTGTTCCAGTCCTCAGTTCATCTTGACCCTTCAAAACGTAGCCTCGTCTCGTTCTTGGAAGGGGATTATTTGGGGATGTTATTCTGCTCCTGTTACAGCTGAACCTGATTCTCGCTCTGGATATCGTGGATGGGATTACATCAGCTTACTTCTCCACAGCAGCTTGCAGGGAAAAAGGACGTCTTCAACGGCAGATACCCTCTCTCTACCTGGGTAGCCGTTACATTGGTGGCAGCGGCGGGATGGTCCTTTTATCCAAAGAACAAGCACTGAATGGAGTCACAGTATGCCAAGCTGAAAAGACCCACACTAAAGGATTTATTGGAGAATCGTGGTAGGAGTGCCAGCAACAGACCACGGAGGGAGCTGATAGCTGACCTACTGGAGCTGGACGAGATGGATAGGTCCATGGAGGTAACTGAACCCATGGCACCCATCAGTGAGGACGATGTGATTACGGCAATTGTACAGCGGAAATTAGCGTTGTATTCAGTCACGTCTACAGAACTAATAACCCAACTGTTCCGGGAAGCAAGGGAAGAGATCCAAACCAAGAGGGAACAAGAAATGGAACTGGTAAGAGCCAGACAGCTCACTACACAGACAGTTCCTACCCCGCTACCCACTACTACGGTAAAGAAAATTCCCTTCACTGCATTTAAAACCTTTGTGGAGGTGCGGGTGGAGCTTAATATGGGAGGAGTTATGTGCCTATATAAGGAGCCTGCACTATTGTCCGGGGCTCAGAACTTGTTGTATTTCGGTGTCATTAGTCCCTCTGAGTCCCGATCGGTGAACCGAATAAAGAATCTCTTCCTTCCTGAAGAAACCTGTGTCCATCTCTCTGTGCTTGGCTTCCATCAGTTTCTCCGGTATCATTTGGTGCATTGGCAGGGAAGCTCATCGTTCAACGGTAGCTGAGAAGCAGAGGCGTGAGACGGTCTATCTTTGCCCACGTTCTCTACGGCTGCACCCCTGAACTTCTGCGTGGACCTCCCTTCGTCTCGGCGCCACTGGTCTGTTGTCCAGGAGATCATCGGCCTCTACGTAGTAAGTGCTGGGGTGTCCACGTCGATGAGTGTGAACTCAGGTTCAGGAACGAGGAGGTAAGACGACCGCTGTTTTAGACGGCGGACCCACTAGGGGTATACCGATTGTGCGGTAGGCCCATAAGGGGTTAATCTGTGTATGGAATCTGCCCCCTCTGTCGGAGGGAAGGAGCGAAGGCGCACCGCTCAATCGAACGCTCTTTAGTAAGACCGTTTGATTTGGTTTGGAGTCAGGCGGGGTTCTGTGTAAATAGCCCTAGCCGGTCACCGGTGTCTTGTCTAGACTAGCGTTCTAGGGTGTACAATTTGTTCGCTAGGTCAGAGGGACCGGGAGACTAAGCGGCGTCTGTCTAAATTCGGTCCGCTAGCTCTCAACCTATCTTGGCTAAGTGGGAAGGCGTGTAAATTTGGAACCCACTAGACTATTGATAGAGTAGAAAGACTAAAAGGGTTCTGTTGTAAATTCCGCCCTCTAGTTTGCTATATGTAGTGCTTGGGCAGTGTGGCTAACCAAAACGGATGTAGATAGTTTTAGGTAGTCCATCAAGGTACTGGCCAATAGATTAGTTGGGATTGTATATGTGATAAAGATTGTTTAGTAACGTGTATATCTTGTTAGATAGCGTGAGCTCTGCCGTCTAGCGAGAGTGTTAATAGTGTGTTGCTGTATTATAGTGCACGGTACCATAACCCTGTATATTTACTGATACTGTATATAAGTACTAATAATTGTCGTCTATTGCATGTCTAACACCATAACCACTAATAATTGTATTGTGACCTTAAATTGTACTTTGACCTATGCTAACCGTACTGTAACCGCTATTTGTAAAAGACGATGTTACTGGGGTGTGTTATAGACGGGTAATTCATATATAGAGAATTATAGCGTGGGTGACGGTATAGTTTCGCCAAAGGGCATAATATCGATTACTTAGTGACTGGTGTAACAGCTGTGTGTGTACGGGAATTCCCTGAGTGTTTTTATTGTGTTACTTTGTACGTTTTACTTGGTAACTGTACCACGTGGTGCTGTTGCCGAAGGAACGGGTGTGACTGTTGAATAGAGTGTGTGTATAGCATTCGTTGTCAACGTCGCTCCATTGATAAGTGTGGCAAAACTAGCCACTTCTGAGCTATATGCAGTATAGGTTGTCCGTAGGCTGAATGTATGATGTGTTCCGTTAACTGTGTATGTATTGTGCTATGGCCGTTCGCACGCTGGCAGCCGTACGCTGCCAGCATACAAGCATTCATACGACGAAACACGGCTATCCTGGCCGTTCGCCGTACGAATACGGGCTCCCCAGGTCGACCACACATTCCCAAGTCGTGTGGTACCAATTAACCGATTGCAACATTGTTGCAATCGGTAATTAAGGGCTCTCCTAGGTGGCCGTCGATCCACTACCGACCATGCGGCGGTCGGCCATCTTGGATCCTTTGTCTCTGCAGCGGTGTTCGGTCGTCGAGAGCCTGGAACTGAAAACGGCTACTCGATGATCCGAGCCCCGCTGGGCTTCCAGAGCGTTCGGGAGTTCCGCGTTCGGTACATTAGGTGTCCCGTACTTATTCGGTACTTTTAAACCAACTTCCATGTTTAAATGTATTATGTGCGGCGTTCGGTCAATTCAGCTGGGATCGGAGCGGTATTCTCACAAAGTGTGCGCTCCGACCCCAGCTATCTACCGAACGTTCGATTATTCCAAAGTACCGAATATTGTGTGAATTATGTATTTTAGAGTCAATTGTCGGTTTTGCTGCACGAGGGGATAATCCACTTAATCGTCCATTTTAGTGGGAGTATCCCTCTCGTGCCGCAATGCCTGTTGGGAAAGTCACAATGCATGTTGGGAGAAATCCCCTGGATTATCTGTGTGGAAACCCCTTGCATGGGGAACTGTATAAATACGCTGCTTGTGAATAAACCGAGTTAGTCGACTCCCAAACTGTGTTTCGTCCGGTTATTGGGAGGATTGGGGATATTGCCTTGCTTTCTACTCTGACTGTGGATTTCCTGAGGGTACCAACGGATATCGTGTACTGTTATACAGCATTCCGTTACAATTGGTGGCAAGCGACGGGATCCGAACCTTACAGCCGAAAAGCAGCGTTCGTGTAAACTGGAACTACCGAACAAGGAAAGCAAGGGCAATTCGTATGGAGATTGACTACACCATACTGAAACGACAGACTTTAAAAGAGCTACTGGAAGCCAGGGGCAAGATAGCCAGCAACAAATCTAAGGCTGTGCTGATCGCTGAACTGATGGAGGGAGACAGAGCCCGCAGCGCTACACCTCCACCAGCCAAGGAAGAGACCCCATTCCAAAAAGAGCTACGAACCAGGTTGGAGTTTCTGCCGCAACCAGTATCGTTGGAAATATTGACCGTGATGATATCGGATGTACAGGATTATCTGCTGGCAACCAACCCACCAGCAACCCCGCCTAGGGCAGAATCTGTTACTGCCTCCACCTATGGACAGATAAAGCCCAAAGTCCCACATCACGCCTTTAAAGCGTTTTGTGAAGAAAAGGACGAAATCGATGGGTACTTACAGGATTTTGAGCGGCTGTGCGATTTGCACGATTTGGAACCCGCAGTATGGGTGCCGCTGTTGGCCGGCAAATTATCGGGTAGGGCAGCTGAAGCCTACCGTGCTGTACCTCGAGAGGACAGCAAAGATTACCCTAAAGTAAAGAGGGCGATCTTAGAGAGGTATGCTATTACCCCAGAAGCATACCGGCGCAAGTTCAGGGGCTTGCGCAAACCGGAGAAAGATTCTCACGCAGAGTGGGCGCACAAGCTGGATCAAGCATCGCAAGGATGGATACAGGCCAGCAACGCCACTAATATGGAGGAGTTGCGACAGCTTATGCTACTGGAACAGTTTTTTAATGGCTTGTCCCCAGACGCACAAGAATGGGTGAGAGACCGTAAACCACTCACCCTACCCGAAGCCGCTAGATTGGCGGATCAGCATTTTGATGCCCGGAGGCATCACGGATCACAGAATAAGACCCTCCCTCGGATTACCGGGCCACCCCATAATTTTACTCCTACCGGCCCCACCGTACCCCTGCACAGGCCAGCACTGAATACTCCACCACCCCCCTCCCGATACAACGGCCGGGCTAACATTCAGTGTCACACCTGCAAGCAGTGGGGACACATTTCTCGGGAGTGCACCCAAAACCGGAGCCGGCAAGCTTGGAATCAGGTGCGACAAAATTTGGCACCAAGGGCTGCTGCACACCATTACCAGGTAGCACCCGTCACCCAAGAATTGCTGAGCGCTCAAATTGAGGAGCCTCTAGGGGTGCTCCACGAAGTAATGTCGGTCCGAGCCACCGACAACCGACAACATCATCGGCAGCTAGTAACCCTAGAGGGGAAGGAGGTACAAGGGCTCCGGGATTCGGGAGCCACTTTAACTTTGGTTGCACCCCATTTGGTACCGGGCGCAACCCACACTGGCGGTTCAGTGGCAGTACGGGTGGCCGGGGGAGCAGTATACCGGCTACCGACTGCCAAAGTACACTTGGATTGGGGTGTGGGAGAGGGGACTGTGGAAGTAGGGCTTATGCAAAATTTACCTGCAGATGTTGTGCTGGGGAATGACTTAGGCCAAATGACTTCTGATTTTATTCCCCAGACTCCCTACCAGGAGGCACACCCCGTAACCACCCGGCAACAGGCTCGCACCACGGCTACACCGATACACTCTGAGGCTCAGGTAAGAGACCATGCTCCCCAACCGACCCCCATGTCCTGGGATACCCCGACTACCTTTGCGACCGAAGTCCAGACCGATCCCACCCTCCAAGTATATAGGGACCGGGCACAAACAGACCAAGCCGGGCTAGAGGGGGAGCGGTACATCTGGGAGAAGGAGTTGTTATACCGTGTCACGACAAAAGATGTGGGGGGGTCTGTCACCCTGACTAACAAGCAGCTAGTGGTACCGCAAAAGTATAGGCAGGAGCTGCTTAGAATTGCTCATGACATTCCCTTGTCAGGACACCTAGGGATGACTCGTACCCGGTACCGCTTAACGCATGCCTTCTTCTGGCCCGGAATCTCGCAGGATGTGCGCCAGTATTGCACCTCTTGCGACGTCTGCCAGCGAGTAGGTAAACGAGGGGATCGCCACAAGGCCAAGCTATGTCCCCTTCCCATTATCGCAGAACCCTTCAGCCGAGTAGCGGTGGATATCGTAGGGCCCCTGCCAAAACCCAGTCCCTCTGGCAAAAGATACATTCTAACTGTAGTGGATTACGCCACCAGGTACCCCGAAGCTGTGGCCCTCACTAATATACATGCTGAGACCGTAGCGGAGGCATTAATGAAAGTGTTTTCCCGGGTAGGGTTTCCCCAAGAGATAATCTCGGACAGAGGTACCCAGTTTACGGCCGAAGTTACTCAACATATGTGGAAGGTATGTGGCATTAAGCCAATAGTTAATTCCGCCTACCACCCCCAGTCCAATGGTGTTAAGACACCTTTTGTCTTAGTAAGTAAGTCACTGTTTAGTCTACCTTCCCCTCTCACCGTATCAAGTCCTTGTTCGTATTCTGCACAATCCACGAACCATAACCAGGGGAAGGAGTAATCTCTCGAGTAACGATATCCACCAAACGGCATAAGTTCCCAATAATAGTCCTTGAGCGTAAAATAAGAATCCCCCCAATAACGAGACTGAAGCTCCGTGTTGAGGGTCAAAACAAGATCTGAGGACTGGAACATCCAGCCTGCTTTTTATTAGAAAAAGGCACACACAGGGCACTCCCAGGGGGAGGATGAAAATAACCAATTATACACAGGGTAACTCCCCCACCTCTCCTCCCCTCAGATAATCACATAACACAATTAAACTGTACAATAATTCACCCCAGTTATGGATGTACCCCAAAACCAGGGGGTACACCCTTGAGTCCAGCACCGCTTGAAAGATCTTGGTTAGGGGAACACTCTGTCCAAATCTCAGCCCATTCGGTTAAGGGGTTCGGGAGTTATGGACGATTGAAGTTTTGACCGACTGCACGGATCTTCTAGCCGAAAAGAGTTCCACAAGTTTCGGCCCTGCAGTCGGTCTCCATTCGCCGGTTAAAATCACCCGAAATCTTTATCATCCACAACTGTCTCCGAGTTCGTTGGATTCCCCGTAGTTGATTATACGTAACTACCGAATGGCTCGTCGTTCGGTTGTTCCAACACGAACTTCTGGGTGTATGGAGGTCTCAGCGGTGTTCGCCTGTTTGGGTATCCGTTTTTAGTTCCACGCGTTCACAGGCAAACACCGCGTACACAAGATGGCCGCGAACACGTGCAACAGTCCCGAAATGGCGGCCACCCATATGTTAGACAGAGAGTTCGTACGGAACGAGGCGAACGGCTGGAAACAGGCTGGAACGGTAAAACATACTTTATAACATCCCAAATCAGTCCTTTATACGGATGGCCCAACATAGCCGAATCCACAAGAGTACTGGACAGACGGATGGTTCCGTCACACGGCTCCCCCCTTGTGGAACACTCCGGCAGACCCGGCTTGACCCTGTGGCGGGTCAACTTGGGGATGTCCGGACTTACGAGGTGGTGGGTATGTCGGTCTGTCGTGATAAGCCATCCGCATTTCCGTTCAGCTTACCGGGTCTGTAGCTAATAGTGAAATTGTACGGTTGTAATGCCAAGCTCCATCTCAGAGACCCGGTTAAGCCAAACGAGGGGGTTATGGTCTGTTACAAGGGAAAATTCTTGCCCATACAAGTAGGGACTTAACTTTTTCAATGCCCAGACTAGGGCTAAACATTCTTTTTCGACTGCCGCATAACTCACTTCTCGAGGTAGTAATTTTCGGCTGAGGTATGCGACAGGATGCTCTCCTCCATCTTCCCCAACTTGGCTTAACACAGCCCCCAGTCCATACATGGAAGCATCTGTGTGAACGAGAAAGCGTTTGTTAGGGACTGGGGCAGCCAAGATAGGGGCATTCACGAGAGCTTGCTTCAGTGCCTGGAACGCAGCTTCACAAGCCGGGGACCACAGGACCTGCTTAGGCAAATTCTTTTTCGTCAGATCTGTCAGGGGCTTAGCAATAGAGCTGTAGTCAGGAACGAAACGTCGGTAGTACCCCGCTGTCCCTAAGAAGGCCAATACCTGGGTCTTAGTAGTGGGTGTGGGCCAGTTAGCCACTGCTTCTACTTTGGCGGGCTCCGGTCTCTGGTTCCCACATCCCACTCGGTGACCCAGGTACTGTACCTCTGCCATACCTACATGGCACTTTTCTGGCTTCAATGTCAGGCCAGCGGCCCGGATCTTATCCAGCACTACCCCTATGTGTACCAGGTGTTCCTCCCAGGACCCACTATAGATCGCGATGTCATCCAAGTATGCACATGCAAATTCTTGGAAGCCATCCAGGAGTCTATCCACCATCCGTTGGAACGTAGCCGGAGCATTCTTCATCCCAAACGGCATGACCCTAAATTGGTACAGGCCGAATGGGGTGACGAAGGCCGACTTGGGGATAGCATCCTCGGCCAGGGGAATCTGCCAGTAGCCCTTACATAGGTCTATGGTGGTCAGATAACGTCCCCTGGCAATACGATCCAATAATTCGTCTACCCGGGGCATCGGGTAGGCGTCAGTGGTAGTCCGCTCGTTGAGTCGCCTGTAGTCCACACAGAACCGGGTGGTCCCATCTTTCTTCGGTACTAGGACTACAGGCGAAGCCCAAGGGCTGTCCGAGGGTTCGATGACCCCAAGCTGGGTCATTTCCTGTATCTCCTTCCGCATTCCATCTCGGACTGCTTCAGGGATACGGTAGGGCGGCTGTCGTAAGGGGGTCTGTCCGGGGGTCTCTACCTTGTGTATAGCGAGGTGGGTGTAACCTGGCTCCTGGGAAAAAGTTGCTTGTTTTTCCCATAACAACTGTTTTGCTTGGATCTTTTCTGCGGGGTTTAACCTGTCTCCTAACTGTACGAGGGAGGTGAGATCAGTCTGGGGGTCCCTTTCTAATAGATCAGGGAGAGACAAATTCTCCGGGTCATCTGCAGCTGGGGCACATACCGCTGCAATGTTCTCAGGTCGTTCTTGATATTCTTTCAGCATGTTCACATGAAAGGATCTCTGGACCCTTTCGTCGGAACAGCTGGCTATCAAATAGGTAGTATCGCAGATCTGCGCCACTATCCTGTACGGGCCTTGCCAAGAGGCTTGCATTTTGTTGGCCTTCACAGGTTTGAGCACTAATACTTTTTGCCCCACCTGGAAGGCTCGCTGTCGGGCACCCTGATCGTACCACCTCTTCTGTTTCCCCTGGGCCGCCTGGAGATTCTCCCTTACCATCAGGGACAGTTTCTCCATGCGGTCCCGAAGTTCCAGAACGTATGGCACTATGGGGGTCCCTTCTTGCTCGGTCTCCCCTTCCCAGTGTCCCCGGATGAGATCTAGGGGTCCGCGGACCCGTCTCCCATACAGTAACTCAAAAGGGGAGAACCCAGTAGATTCCTGGGGCACCTCCCGGTATGAAAACAGAAGGTGCGGCAAGAATCTCTCCCAGTCCCTGCAAGTGTCCGTAAAGGTCCTCAGCATCTGCTTGAGGGTACCGTTAAAACGCTCGCAGAGACCGTTAGTCTGTGGATGGTAAGGCGAGCTAAGCAAGGGTTTAATGCCACATACTTTCCACAGCTGCTGGGTGAGCACCGCAGTAAATTGGGTTCCCTGGTCGGAGAGGATCTCTTTAGGGAACCCAACCCGGGTAAAAACCCTCACCAGGGCATCAGCAACTGTCTCTGCCTCTATGTTCGACAGCGCTACTGCCTCTGGATAGTGAGTGGCATAGTCCACTACAGTAAGGATATACTTCTTGCCTGATGGACTAGCCCTGGCCAGTGGTCCCACAATGTCAACAGCTATGCGGGAAAAAGGCTCCCCTATAATAGGCATCGCTGATAGTTTAGCCTTAGGGTGGTCCCCCCGTTTTCCTACCCGTTGACATGTGTCACAAGTACTGCAATATATCCGTACAGCCTGGTTGAAGTTGGGCCAAAAGAAATTCTGGGAGATCCTATAGGCTGTGCGACGTGACCCTAGATGTCCTGCTAAAGGGACGTCGTGCCCTATCCGCAGAAGCTCCTGCCGGTATTTCGCGGGTACTACCAGCTGGTGGTTCTGCGGAGGGGCTATCTTTTTCGGGGAAGGTTTCGGGATTCTGTATAGCCTGTCCCCCACCCACTTATACCGCTCTCCGTCTATCCCTTCTTCCCCAGCGTCTGCTCGGTCCCTGTACTTTTGTAAGGTAGGGTCTGCCCGGGTTTCCCTCCCAAACTCCTCTGGGGAATCCCAACGTAAGGGGGTCTGAGCTAAGGTGTCAGTCGGGGAAAAGGGTCTTACCTGGGTCTCCTCGGCAGGTGGGCTGGTTCCAGAGGCACGGGTCTGAGAGCGAGTAGTCACTGGGTTAACGTCCAAGGGACCCATTGGAGCATAGGCCGAAACCAAGGGGGCCAAATCATTACCAAGAAGCACATCAGCGGGCAAGTCTTTCATAACCCCAACATCCACGTGTCTAGCGCCCACTCCCCAGTCCAGATGCACACGGGCAACAGGTAACCGGAATACGGCTCCCCCTGCTACCCTCACGGCTACTGTGTCTCCGGTGTGCTGGTGTTCGGAGACCAAGTTCTTTTGGAGCAGTGTCATGGTGGCCCCTGTGTCTCTAAGTCCATTTACCACTCGGCCATTTAGTTTCACAGTCTGCCGGTGTTGCTGGCGATTGTCCTGATGGGCGGCTTGCACCGGGTCGGCTTCGTGCAAGATACCCCAGAATTCCTCCTGTTCTACACAGTGAGCAGCAGGCTGTGGTGGTCGCTGATTCGGGTTGGCTGCTCTCCTCCAGGACTGAGCTTGGTTAGCTTGGTTCAGCGGACACTCCGGGCGTTTGTGTCCCAACTGTTTGCACAGAAAGCACCGGATGGGTTGGGAATAATCCCGGGCATTAAATTTAGATGGCTGTACATAATTATTGGACGGTGGTACTACTGGGCTGCGATGCACTGGGGGTTGGTAGGTTGTTGAAATCGGAGGGGCTGCTGGTCGGTATTCCACTCTGGTCGGAACTTTGACCACGGTACTGTCCAGTTTGCGAGCATCAGTATATTCGTCGGCCAACCGGGCCGCCTCGGGTAGGGTCGAGGGTTTTCTATCTCTGACCCACTCCCGAACCCCGGTAGGCAATTTCTCGAAACAGTGTTCCAGTAAGAATACCTGTAGTACCTCTTCCCCTGATACTGCTTGGCATCCAGCCATCCAGTGGGTTGCAGTACGGTGAACTCTGCAGGCCCATTCCATATACGAATCGCCACTTTGTTTGTTGGTTTCCCTGAAGCGCCGTCTGTAAACTTCTGGGGTCACCGCATACCTGGCTAGAAGCGCATCCTTCACTGCCCGGTAGCTGGTGATCTCCTCCTCTGGGATGGCCCGAAATGCATCACTAGCCCGGCCGGATAATTTCCCAGAGAGGATGGTGACCCATTGGTCTGTGGGTACTTGATGGAGGGCACACTGCCTTTCAAAATCGGCCAGAAACCCATCGATCTCTCCTTCATTTTCAATAAAGTTTTTGAATGCAGCAAATGGTACCTTTTTCCTTCCGGAATCGTTATTGGGTACCTCTGCTGCTGCAGCTCCCCTTCCTTGGAGTGCTTGGTGTGCTGTTACTGCAGCTTGCACACGTTCTACAATGTCTGCTGAGGGGTTGGGGCCAAAGTGTGCCAGCCTTATTTGCACTGCCCGGTTAAATTGTATCTCCTCGGGTGTTAAATCCAAACTGCTGGGCACATTAGCGTTCTCCGTTCCCTGTGTTGCATCCATTTCCCTTAGCAAAGCAATAATTTCTCGTTTCTTCAAATTGCTTGCTGATCGACCTCGGCGTTCTATTATGTCCTTAAGAGTAGCACGTCTTAACTGTTCATACTGCATTTCTTTTCTTCTGTGTTGTGGGATTCATCCCGTCGCTTGCCACCAATTGTTAAGACACCTTTTGTCTTAGTAAGTAAGTCACTGTTTAGTCTACCTTCCCCTCTCACCGTATCAAGTCCTTGTTCGTATTCTGCACAATCCACGAACCATAACCAGGGGAAGGAGTAATCTCTCGAGTAACGATATCCACCAAACGGCATAAGTTCCCAATAATAGTCCTTGAGCGTAAAATAAGAATCCCCCCAATAACGAGACTGAAGCTCCGTGTTGAGGGTCAAAACAAGATCTGAGGACTGGAACATCCAGCCTGCTTTTTATTAGAAAAAGGCACACACAGGGCACTCCCAGGGGGAGGATGAAAATAACCAATTATACACAGGGTAACTCCCCCACCTCTCCTCCCCTCAGATAATCACATAACACAATTAAACTGTACAATAATTCACCCCAGTTATGGATGTACCCCAAAACCAGGGGGTACACCCTTGAGTCCAGCACCGCTTGAAAGATCTTGGTTAGGGGAACACTCTGTCCAAATCTCAGCCCATTCGGTTAAGGGGTTCGGGAGTTATGGACGATTGAAGTTTTGACCGACTGCAAGCATTCAAGCATTCATACGACGAAACACGGCTATCCTGGCCGTTCGCCGTATGAATACGGGCTCCCCAGGTCGACCACACATTCCCAAGTCGTGTGGTACCAATTAACCGATTGCAACATTGTTGCAATCGGTAATTAAGGGCTCTCCTAGGTGGCCGTCGATCCACTACCGACCATGCGGCGGTCGGCCATCTTGGATCCTTTGTCTCTGCAGCGGTGTTCGGTCGTCGAGAGCCTGGAACTGAAAACGGCTACTCGATGATCCGAGCCCCGCTGGGCTTCCAGAGCGTTCGGGAGTTCCGCGTTCGGTACATTAGGTGTCCCGTACTTATTCGGTACTTTTAAACCAACTTCCATGTTTAAATGTATTATGTGCGGCGTTCGGTCAATTCAGCTGGGATCGGAGCGGTATTCTCACAAAGTGTGCGCTCCGACCCCAGCTATCTACCGAACGTTCGATTATTCCAAAGTACCGAATATTGTGTGAATTATGTATTTTAGAGTCAATTGTCGGTTTTGCTGCACGAGGGGATAATCCACTTAATCGTCCATTTTAGTGGGAGTATCCCTCTCGTGCCGCAATGCCTGTTGGGAAAGTCACAATGCATGTTGGGAGAAATCCCCTGGATTATCTGTGTGGAAACCCCTTGCATGGGGAACTGTATAAATACGCTGCTTGTGAATAAACCGAGTTAGTTGACTCCCAAACTGTGTTTCGTCCGGTTATTGGGAGGATTGGGGATATTGCCTTGCTTTCTACTCTGACTGTGGATTTCCTGAGGATACCAACGGATATCGTGTACTGTTATACAGCATTCCGTTACAATAAGTATGGGCGCGTCGGAGTCGACGATTTTGGATCCCTTAGGATGTATGGTAAAGAATTTTAAAAAGGGATTCACAGTATGTGATTTTGGGGTTAAAATGTCTCCTGCCCGTTTGATCACTTTGTGCACTAGGGAATGGCCTACTTTGGTTGCGGCATGGCCGCCACGTGGCAGTTTAGATCCAAATCTGGTACAGCGTGTACACGTGGCTGTATCAGGTAGGCCTGAACTTTACGGACCGTTTCCATACATCGATTGTTGGAGGCAGGCCGTAAACGACTTGCCAAGATGGGTCCGAATATGCCACGAGGAGCAATGTCGCCTCATGGTGGCCAGGACTTGTTTTTCCACTAGGACCACGGTTAAGCCCATTTTGGACACACCCCCTGAGTCCGAGATCCCTATGCCGCCCCCTTATTTCTCTGCAAGGGGAAGTGATACAAGTACAGGAAGTTCTACACCCCCTCTCCCGTTGTCCCCATCTACTTCCACTTCCTCCTCTAGCTCAGAATTCACCCCACGCCATAATAAACCTCCCCTTCCGATATCAGCCCCCGTTAAGCCCACCTCAAGCTTCCGGTCAGGCTTCCTCTAGCCCGGCTCGGAATATTTTATTCACCGGCCTTCCCCATGATAAAGCTTCTTTATCCGCACGTCTTATTACCCCCCGACCGGAACCTCTAACCGACGCCCCTCCACGAAGCCCTATACTAACCCGACAACTGACCGGAACCCAAAAACCTAAACATTACCAGATGCCTCTTCGTTTGAATCCTGGGTCAGCTTACCTTAATGATTTAGGTCAAATGGTGTATGCTGACCCAGTCTTCGTATATGTCCCGTTCACGACTACCGATCTCTTGAATTGGAAGACCCACAATTCCTCGTATACTGAAAAGCCACAAGCCATGACTGACCTGTTCACCTCGATAGTCCAGACGCATAATCCAACTTGGGCTGATTGCCAGCAATTATTAATGACATTGTTTAACAACGAGGAGAGGACTAGGATAAACCAAGCGGCTATTAAAGCACTGGAGGAAGAAGCCCGTACTTTAAACCAAGCAAATCCAGGAGCATGGGCCGCAACTCATTATCCTAATGCTGATCCCGAATGGGATGTTAATGGCGCAGATATGGTTCAACTAAAAGCCTATAGAGACGCTATAATTGCTGGCATGAAAGCCCGAGGGAAGAAAGCCATAAATATGTCGAAGACGGTTGAGGTGATTCAGAAAAGTGATGAAGCGCCTAGTGTCTTTTATGACCGATTATTGGAGGCATACCGTTTGTATACCCCCTTTAATCCGGAAGACACTGAGAATTCCCGAATGGTAAACTCTGCCTTTGTCAGCCAAGCTTACGGATATATTAAGCGCAAGCTACAGAAGTTAGAAGGGTTCGCAGGAATGTCCATCACCCAACTAATGGAGGTAGCAAATAAGGTGTATATGAATAGGGAATCAGAAAGTAAGAAAGAGGAAGAGCGCAAGATGCGTAAAAAGGCGGATATGCTAGCGGTAGCGATCGCAGGCGTAGATAGACGGGGCCCAGATAGAGGCGATAGTAGGTGGAATAGGGAACCCCTGAGTAGGAATCAGTGCGCGTATTGTAGAGAAGAAGGGCATTGGAGAAGCGAGTGTCCAAAAAGAGAGCAATACGAGAGAGACCCACCCAGGGCAGGTTATGGAAACTTTAGAGGCAGAGCGAGAGGTAGAGGAGGTCCCGGAGGGAGTAATAGTAATAACAGAGGAAGTGTAAGAGAAGACAGATACTATCCCGCAGCACAAAGGTCTCACGATAGAGAAGATAGGGACTTTGTAGGATTGGCTGACATGGTCATGGAGAGCTATTGATACCGACCGGGCTCCATCCCCCTTGGTCGAGCGGAGCCTATGGTCGATGTATCAATAGGGGGAAAAAGGAGTGCATTCATGATCGACACTGGTGCTGAACATTCGGTGGTGACTGACCTAGTTGCTCCTCCGCCCGGAAGGACTATTACCGTAATAGGAGCAACTGGAAGGAGTGCTGCAAAACCGGTTCTTAAAAGTCGACTCTGTACATTGGGAGGCCACGTAGTAAAACATCAATTCCTTTACATGCCTGAATGTCCAGTCCAATTGTTGGGACGTGATTTGCTATCCAAATTACAAGCGCAGATTACGTTCCTACCAAACGGAACAACATCCTTAAAGTTTAATGGACCTTTAGGTATGTTACAAATCGCTATTTGTAACTGGCCCTTTAAATGGGAAATTGCCCTGCTTCCCTGGATTGTGGAGAAGCATGTTTGCCAGCCTCCTGCCTCATGACTATGGCCCCTGGAAGATTGTGCCTGTAACGGATCACCTGGCACCCCGACTTGGTACCTCTTTTAATGGATGCTCCTAGTGCTTCCTGAGGACTCCAAGCACTCTGGCAGACACCACAATCACCGAATCCGAGAAACCTTTTAAATTCTCCCAAGCATATGAATGCTGTAGACCATTGAATAGGAACCATACGAATAGGCTTGTACTCCTAGCAGTCAACTGGAACAGCATGCAATAAATCCTTCCCCCCAATAATGAGACGACACATCACTTTGAGGGTAAAACAGGAACTCTGGACTGGCTCATCCAGCCTGGCTTTTATTACACTTGTACACTTACAGGCCACACCCAGGGGGAGGCATAAAATAACCAATCACATACATGGTACAACCCACACATCCCCTCCCCTCAGATAACCAGTTAACATAATTATACAGCCAGGAAAACTACAGTTTTTATACATGTGCTATAACTTTAAATCCATACATCCAATCTTCCCAACAACCACATATTTAGAATCAGCACACTTTAAACATACACCCTTCCAAAAATCAGCCAAATCCCCCCAGTGGATCAAAAGTTAGCTGGAGGTCCCTTTATGACCGACCGCAAGCACGTTTTCCTGCCCAAAACAGTTCCATAGATTTGGGCTGTGCGGTCTGTCAATTTCATGCCGAAAAACGACTAAGTCCCATTCCGAACGGGACTTAGTCTCTGGAGCTGAAAAACGAAGTGTAGGAGAAGGTAAGGGTCAGCGGTGTTCGGCAAAATGTGTAGCCGATTTCAGTTCCACAGAATCTTTAGCATACACCGCTGACCGCATTCGAATGAACAAAGATGGCCGCCGCCACGTGCAATTAACCTGCAGTAACCTCACAGCCTGGGAGGTAAATTGCCTGCACACTTTAACTCCTGGGTGGTCCGCCTGTGTGGTACTTGGTTCAGTAAGCCCTATTTACTGAACCAAGTGGGGGAAAGCCAGGGGCAAGTTATTTTACAGGTCTGGGGACATAGTCTTAAAGGGGCATTGTTCACCAAAGTTACAAGATGTCCCCAGACGGTTCTTAAAGGGCCATACACACCAAATAAAAGTCCATACGTTTTCAGGGGCCATAGTCTTAAAGGGTATTGTTACCCAAAGTCTCAATATGTCCCCAGACAGTTCTTAAAGGGCCAGCAGCAGTACAATAAAATACCATTCACTGTACTTAAAGGGCCAGCAGTCGCACAATAAAATACAATATGCCCCAAATAATCCAGGGGCCATAGTCAGCAGGTAATTGGCGGGCAAACAGGCTTCTCCAGGGCCCAGTGGCGAGGTTGGTTTCGCCACATTTCTCCCCTTTTCCAAACAGACTAACAGGGTATCTGACCTCCTGCCGGTCAGTGCCCTTGTTAGTCCAGCAGCCCACCCACAAGACAGAAACAGCAGTACAGCCCACCCACAATAAACGGTTACTACACCTGAGTAGAGGAGAACTTTGTCCATGCCCAGGTGCCTCACCACGGCTGTGCTGGGGGCTGGTAAACTGCCTTGGTGGGTTGCTGAGTGGGCAGAGACCAGCGGTACTCTGCCCGGATGCCAGCACTACCACGGGAGTAGTCGGGTTGAAGCCTGGTTGTTGGAGACCGACTGTCTCCCCTTTAAATACACCGCTCTGCTGCTGGAGACCGACTGTCTCCCCTTGAGTTACACCGCTCTGCTGCTGGAGACCGACTGTCTCCCCTTGAGTTACACAGCTCTGCTGCAGGAGACCGACTGTCTCCCCTTGAGTTACACAGCTCTGCTGCTGGAGACAGACTGTCTCCCCTTTGGCTAAACAGCCCTGTCGTGGGGGGGCAGGACCGACCGTCCCTACCCCCTGTGCTGGAAGTGCAGAGACCACTGTCCCATCTGCACAGGTGTGGGGCTTACAGTCTCTCCTCCCACTGGGGTGGGAGGAGTTTCGCTACTGCTGCTGGGGAGTGGAGCTGTGCTTGCCTGCTCTGGGTGTTCCCAGGAACTCTGAGTGTGTTTGTATCCGTTTTTTGAGCTCAATTACTGGGCTAAGGACTACTGCAGCAGGGGGCTCTGCCTGGGCCTAGGCAGCATGGCCCTCGGGCCTTCCTCCCCAGCCTGGGGATGGAAGGTCAGGCTGGACGAGCTGCAGGCTGAGCTGGCCTTTGGGGAAGGTAAGGCAGATACCAGGGGCCTGTCCTGGACTGAACACCAGGCCCTCTCCCGGCAAGTCCGGAACTAGGTCTCCCTGTTGGAGGAACTGGCGGGGGGGATGTCCAGGAAGGTTGGTGCATGGAAAAGGGGAGTGGGGGTCCCCCAGGGAGCCACGGCCCACACCAGGGCCGATATCCAGCTGCTCTCTGGGCTGCTGGCTGAGTGCCGTGAACTTGCCAGCAGTGGCCTCCACTTCCTAGAGCAGCCCCCCCCGTCCCTGGAGGTGGGAGAGGGTACCGAGGAGAATGTAGTCCCTGAGACCCCCCCTGAGGTGGCTAGTACCAGCAAGGCCCCTCAGGCCTCCCTCACCTATGCTGAGGCTGCAAAAGGTGAGGGGGTTGAGGCTAGGGTCTTTTCGGGGCTACCTTCTGACAGGCTCCGGGGTCTGCTTGTGTCCCTGAAGGCCCAGCATGCCGAGGCAGACTCGGGCCTAGCTGGGGTCCAGGCGGAGCTAAGGGAGCAGAGGGAAATATCAAACAGGACCTCTAATTACAAAAGAGGTCCTTTGAGGGCCGCTATAGCTGAGAAAAAATTAGTGGAGCAGCATCTATCCTACACCCTGCTCCAGACTGAAATGAAAATAGCAGACATCCAGGCCATCCTGCAACAGAGAGCCAAGGACGCTGCGAGGTCCAGGAGGCAGAGGGCTATGGAGGGCAGGAGGGACATGTCCCCAGGTGAGGAGTCCAGCAAGGACTTGGATTCCAACTCCCATCACTCACCTGGGGAGCCATGTACCTCTGTCCTTGCTACTCCAGGGGGCGCTGCTGAGACGGAGAGGAGGGCCAGAGAGAAGGACAGTGAAGAGGAGTGGGACGGAGAGAAAGGTGAAGAGTGGCAGATGAAAGTGCAGGACAGAGGTCGAGGGCTGATTAAAGAGTCTCTCCTCAAGTTTGGAAACGAACTTGGGGAGGGCTCCGTAAAGGACAAAAAGAAGAAAAAGAAGAATAAGAAAAACATCGCCCGGCGTCAGCCTGAGACCTCTGTCAGGGGGTCTGGAGATTCCACAGAGGAGGGTGAGTGCTCAAATACTGAGTATATGTACAATGATGATGTTCAGGCCTTGCAGAAGCCTGGGGCCAGGGATACTAACCCTACAGGTGGCAACACCTGTATGCCCCAGAAACCTGCACAACCTGCCTCTGTGGAAGTATCTGGGCCCCCCGCCGCCCTCCATGGTGACAGGGAGACCATCCCCGCCGGTACTATGGCGTGTACCGGTGATCCCATGGAGGGGCCCTTCCCTTACTCCCTTTCCACTCCCTCCCTTACCTGCCTTCCCTCTGACCTTCCTCTCCGTGTGGTTGCGTCCCCTGGGGTGGCTGGTACCTCTGCCTCCTGTCCTCAGGCGGCTGCTGGGCAGGATGGCACTGGATGGAACAGTCTGGAGCAGGGTGTAGATGGCTGCTCCATGAAAGGTGCTGCCGCAGTTCCCGGCGCTATGCGGCCTGTTGGGGGGAAAGACGGTGTCGCTGGACCCTCCATGGTGGTTGCTCCTGAAGCGGGGCGTCCCTGTGGGGGGAATAGCGGCACTGTTGGACCTTCCATGAAGGTTGCTGCAGCTGCTGGGGCTGTGCAGCACCAAACATTTCTGAGTAGTGGCCCTCCTTTTCCCTCTGCTCCCTTGGAGCAAGCTCCACTGCTCTCCCCTGCCAGCAAGTCTCCTCCCCTGTTTGTCTCCCAGTCTGTTTCCCTGGATGTGTCCAAGTTTGTCTTCCAGTCTGTTCCCCCTGCTTCCCTATGTGTTCCCCTTATGTCTGCATGTGTAACTGGTCCCCCTGTTGTTCCTGGTGCCCCTGTTGCCGCGGGTACCGGTGCCGCGGGTGCCACTGGCGCTATGGAAGACAGGACTGCAGGAAACTCCCATCATCCTCAGCCAGCAGTCCATACTGAGGAAACCGCCAGTGGAGGTAAGAAAAGTATGACTAACATTGTGTTTGACTCCACTGGTGGTTTGGGGATGGCTGAGGATGATGGGAGTATGGATGTAACTGTAAATGTAATGATGGGACCCATTGACCTTAGTAAAAAGGTCCACAGCCAGCCTGTTTGTATTAATGATGTTGCCCCTGGTGATGTTGCCCCTGCCCCTGGTGTTGTTGCCCCTGCCCCCAGTACTATTGCCCATGGTGTTGATGCCCCTGCCCCTGGTGTTGTTGCCCCTGCCCCTGGTGTTGTTGCCCCTGCCCCTGGTGTTGTTGCCCCTGCCCCTGGTGTTGTTGCCCCTGCCCCCGGTACTATTGCCCATGGTGTTGATGCCCCTGCCCCTGGTGTTGTTGCCCCTGCCCCTGGTGTTGTTGCCCCTGCCCCCGGTACTATTGCCCATGGTGTTGATGCCCCTGCCCCTGGTGTTGTTGCCCCTGCCTCTGGTTATGTTGCCCCTGCCCCCAGTACTATTGCCCCTGGTATTGTTTCCCCTGCCCCTGGTTATGTTGCCCCCGCCTCAGGTTATGTTGCCCCTGCCCCTGGTTCACTGGAGTTAGTTGATACACAGGTGGCGGGCACGAGCACGGGTACAGGCACCCTAACAAAGGGTGCCGCGGTTATAAATAGTTTAGACGCACAAGCAGGTACACGGGTTCCCCTTAGGCACTCCCAGGTTGTCACCCAGGGTTCTGGTGTGACCGAGGCCTCTGGTTCAGCGAGGGGAGTCCGCCCGAATCATTCCCAGACGGCGGGTCCCGGTGCGCCCAATGCTTGGGCATCTGGGCCACCTCGCCTATCTGCGGATGGGCCTGCTACGCGTCCTCAGGTTTCCTTTGGGAACGGGAGGAACGTGGTACGGCTCGTCTGTGGGGGTGAGACCCAGGTGCCTGACAGACGGTGGCTGGTGACCCGGCTAAAGGATATGGGATTTGCGCCCGTGGACCTGTACGCGCTCATCCATGCCTCGGGCACCCGGGAGTTCGACGTCTCCTTTATGACGTCGCAGCTCCTGGATCGCTTCTGGGCTGGGTGGGAAGCGGCCAGGTCTGCACAAGGTACAAAGTGGGCAGGATTCACCGCTGTGGCCATTTCTCGCCAGGGTCTTAAGAAGGTCACCTTCCTGGTGAGAAATGAATCCATCCCCATAGCAGACATCCTTGTTTGGAATAAGAGGTTTGGGGATGTTAAATCCTCACCAGTTAAGATTTTAGATGAGGATGGGATTTGGACAGGCGGATGGACTGTTTCAGTGTTGCTGCGAGAGATTCGAGGTGTCACACAGCATATGCCTAATAGTTTTTTTATCGGGGCTGACCGGGTATCCTGTTTTTACCCTGGTCAGCCCAGGGTATGCCACAAGTGCGGATCGTACAGGCATTACAGCAATGCCTGTACGGTCCTCAAATGCACTATGTGCGGCGCTGTGGGGCACCTCCGGGACAGCTGCAGGGAGATCCGGTGTCATCTATGTTCAGAGATGGGTCACACGTACCGCACCTGCCCCGAAGCCCAGCACAATATCGAGTCCATCTGGAGTCAGGAGCCGGTGGAGATGGACTCTGCTGGGTTAGGGGTTCAGGTAGCGAGTTCGAATACGGTGCCCATCTTTGGCACAGGGGTTTCCCTGCCCCAGCAACAGCCCATCCTCCCCTCGGTCTCTGCACCATCTCAGGACCCTGGGAAGGCAGCAAGTTCACGTCCCCTCACAAAAAGTATACGTAGAGAAAGCACTACCTCCACAGCCATTATGGCTCCCCCTAGGCCCCCTCCCCCTAGGCCCCCCCCTCCTAAACTCTCCACGGTGAAGGTTACCCCCACTGAGAAGTCCCCAGATGCACGTTCCTTAGATGCACAGTCCCTTGAGTGGAGCACGGTGAAAGGTAAGAAACCCCCCCCCTCCAAGACCTCGACGCTGCCCTCACCCCGGAAGACCGCCATACCCCCTGCGGCGAAACCCCCGAAAGGGGGAGACGCAACTTATAAGGGTGGTGTGGCAAGGGCGTCATCCTCCTCTTCGGGCTTGCAGGAGGCCCCGGTGCCCGTATCTAACAGGTACGAGGCACTGTCCTCCAGCTGGGCCGACTGTGAGTTCGAGGAGGAGATGGCGAACCTCCCCGAGGTGGTGGCAGAGGTTGAGGTGGGACAGGAGGTGCTTCTGAGAGACGACGGGCCACTATATCCCGGAGTCTCAGTGAAGAGGTTCCTCGGTTCTGACACGGAGGAGGAGGGGTATCGCAGAAGGAAGGGAAAGTCTCCTTATACTTAATGCCCTTATGGCGACTTTTCCTGTACTCTCTGTGGCTACGGTGAATGTAAACAGCATTAAGTCCAGCAGGGCCCGCTTTTTGGTTTACGACCACCTCAGCCGGGCTCCGTACAATGTCATCTTGGTACAGGAGACCCGGCTGGAAACCCTTGCGGCCCTGCACGCTGCAAAGCGGGACTGGAGATGGGGGCCCTCCTACTTCTCTCTAGCCACAGAGAGATATGGGGGAATCGCCATCCTATTTAAGGACGTTGATGTTAGCATCAACAGGGTTATTGAGTTGCAAAAAGGAAGGTGTGTGGTTTTAGATGTCTCACTGGGCAGGCAACCTTTCAGGATAATTAACATCTATGGCCCCCAATCTAAGTGGGAGAGGAAGCGCCTGTTTATTGAGATAGAGCCTTACCTTTATACATCCCAGCAAATCCTGTTTGGCGGTGACTTTAACACCATAACTAGGCCTCAAGACAGGAGAGACGCCACTCAGAGGCTGGGGTATGACTCCTATTTTTTAAATAAGATGGTTAGTCAGGCTGGATTGGTCGATGTGTACCTTCATCACACTCCCAATCCCACGGGTGGGTACACTTATCACAGAGGTAGCTGTCAGAGTAGGATAGATAGGTTTTTCTTTAAGGAGAATTTCCTGGTGGCGGCACCCGTGCTTACACCGGTGGAGTTCTCCGATCATCACATTTTGTCTTGCGAGTTGAACGTCCATAGTACCCCACCTAAGGGTAGGGGGATCTGGCGGCTAAATTCAGACCTCCTGGTGGAACAGAGAGTTCAGCAAGCCTTCATGGAATTCTTTCACGATCAGATGACATTGGCCGACTTAGGCCAAACGAAGTCTGAGTGGTGGGAGATGGTGAAGGCCAGAACTCAACGGCTGTTTCGCAATCTCGCCCGAAACATGCAGTCCTCCAGGTACAAGATGTATCTGGGCCTGCTTGGGAGGTTAGACATCCTGATCTCGCAGGGAGGTGACCCCGAGGACATTGCGGCGGTTAAAGACCTGATGAGGAGTTATCAGTATGACAGGTACGCCTCCCTTGTAAAAGAGAGGGATCATGGGCTGTACCGCTCGCCCGATCCTTATCTTAGCTGCAAGCGGAAGGAAGGTACCAAGTCCATCCCTAGTCTGCGGGGCACCGACGGGACCCTCAAGGAGTCTCCTCGCGGGATTCTGAAGGTGGTCCGCGACTACTATATTGAGCTCCTTGGAAAGGGCAGCCCCCAATGTAGCGAGGCGGGAACCTCCCACGGGAGAAGGGTGGATGACTTCTTAAGCGAGCTCACGCTCCCTGAGCATAGCGACCTCTCTTTTGACGAGTTGGTCAGCGAGATCACCATAGAAGAGGTCACAGAGAGTATCCAACAGCAGAACAAGTGTAAGTCGCCAGGTCCTGATGGTCTGACGGCTGAGTTTTACCTACAGTTCTGCGACCTCTTGGCCCCTCATCTGACCGAGGTGTTTAATGAGAGCTTGGCTCAAGGATTATTGCCACCCTCGATGAGGACTTCTGCCCTGATCTTGCTGTCCAAGCCGAACGTGCTCGACACAGCGGATGTGGGGAACTGGCGCCCCATATCCCTGTTAAATGTCGACAGGAAGGTCCTGGCAAAGATTTTGATGAAACGAGTGCAGGGCCTAGCGAGGCGTGTCCTATCCACCTCCCAGTACTGTTCAATCGGGGGCAGAACTGTCTTTGATGCCGTTTTCGAAGTCAGGGAAGCCCTCGAGAAGTGCAGGGCCGGAGAAAGGGGGATATACCTTCTGGCACTTGATCAGTCCAAAGCTTTTGATCGGGTAGATCACCGTTATCTGTGGTCAGTCTTGCGGAAGTATGGCTTGCCGGGAAAATTCATCAATTGGATAATCACCTTGTACAGAGGGGCCGAAAGCTTCGCTCTTGTGAACGGGTGGAGGGGCAGGACGTTTAGGATCCGATCCGGGGTCCGGCAAGGCTGTCCTCTCAGCCCACTCTTGTACGTGTTTGCAGTCGATCCCTTCATCCGAAGGGTCGAGGCAGGCACGTTACAGGGAGTGGCTAGGGCTCCGGAGAGGCCTTTACGGGTTGTTGCCTACGCTGATGACATCTCCATAGTGGTCTCCGATACTCGGGAGGCCACGGAGGTGGATGATTTAATCCTAGCGTATTCTGCCGCTTCAGCCTCTCGTGTCAACAGGGACAAGAGCGTAGTTTTCTGGTGCGGGAAGGAGGGGGACCAGTTCCCTCTTCCAGACGGTTTCCCGAGGGCCCAGCCTGAAATTAAGATCTTGGGGGTGGTGTTCGGACCAGGTGATCTGGCTCTCAGGAACTGGACCGAACGGCTTGCCATAGCGTCCAGCAAGGTGGAGGAGAGCCACAGGTGGAAACTGACATTCAGAGAACGGGTGAACTTGATCAAAACCTATGTTCTGACCGTATTCGGCTACGTCAGTAACATCTTCCTTTTGCCCAGGTCCCTCCACGCTCGGATGTTTGCGCTGTTCTTCCGCATGTTGTGGGGGAACAGGCTGAACCTCATCAAAAGAGAGGTCACTTACCTGGCCAGAAAAGACGGGGGTCTGGCCATGGTCAACCCCATCGTCTTTTTAACTAACAACTTCCTGAAAAGGAACTTTGGGGCTCTCCTGAAGGATGAGCAGCCTGGCTGGGTATGTATATTCAGGGAGTGGGTCACACCTTTCCTGGTAGACTGGTTTCAGGGTGGGAGGGTGAGGAGCATGAGAGTTCGACATTCTAGCTATCTTCCGACTTCGGTCATCGAGGGAGTGGGAATTCTGCGCAGGTGGAACGTCACGGTGGAGGAGGTTCGGGACACTCCCAAGAAGCTTCTCGACGGGAGGGTCCTGGCCACCCACTTTGGCATTCAGCTTGCTTTGAAGGACTGCCCGCCAAGTACTCTCGCCTCGGGGTTGAAAAACATCAACTCCAGGCGCCTTCCGGAGAAATACCGAGACGTGGCGTTTCTCTCCTTCCACGGTAGACTTTACGTTCGAGGGAACTTGAAGTACAGGAACATAACGGATCGCGGTTGTCCTCGGGTGGAATGTTCCGGGGAGGTGGAGTCCATGGACCACTTCCTCCTCGAGTGCCCCTTTAACGTACAGGTCTACAAAGAGGTCTCAGCCGCCTTGGGCATCCCCTGCTTATCCCGCTGGACTTACGCGGAGTGGGCGTACGGGACGTCCAACTCACGGAGGAGGGCTTTTGATTTGGGCACTCTTTATGTAGTCAGTTCAGTGGTTAAGTATTTCACTTGGATGGCACGGTGTCAGGTTTCCCTTCAACGTAAAGACCTTTCCTGTCAGGTGGTGGTAGCAGACATTCTGAGGGCGGTTCGTGGGATCTATACCACCGAAAGGGCCTCTATGGATTCGTCCATTTGGCAGCGTTTGTGGCGAAATCTCAAGGTCCACCCGCCTTGAACCGCTCCATGGGCGCCCTTGTCTTGGTAAAGGGAATTCCAAATCTGTTTTCACCTTTCCCCCTTAGATTTTGAACTGTTTTTTCCTTTTCATGGAAGGCTACCACACTTTAGCAGACGAGTACCTTCCTCTGCGTATAGGTAGGGTAGTGTAGGGTAGTTAGGTTATGGTAATGGTTTTGCACGGTTTTTGGTACTGTTTGGGTTAGGGTGGGTTTTGTGTGTGATTTTGTAATATGGACAATTGAACATTCTGCTTTTGGGTGGGGGGTAAAACACTAAGGGTGTCTTATGGACGGAGGGATGGACTCCTTGAGGGTGGTGGGTTTGAACAAAATGGTTTTCATGTGGGTGGTGGGTTTATGGACAAGAATTTTCATGCGAGTGGTGGGTTTTGTGTGTTTTGAACTGAGAAATGGACTCCTTGCGGGTGGTGGGTTTATGGACTTGATTTCATGTGGGTGGTGGGTTATGGGTGATGGGTTTATGGACAAGAATTTTCATGTGGGTGGTGGGTTTATGTGGTTTGAACAGAAAAATGAACTCCTTTTGGGTGGTGGGTTATGGACTTGTTTTCAGGTGGGTGGTGGGTTGTGTGGTTTTGAACTGTTTTGAACTGAGAAATGGACTCCATGTGGGTGGTGGGTTATGGTGATGGACAGAGAAATGGACTCCAAGTGGGTGGTGGGTTTTACTAGGTTTATTATTATGTCTATTATTATTATTATGTTTGGTATGTGGTTATGTTTAGCTGGCTGTGGACTTGAGGTCAATTGGGTCCTGTCCCCCCCTTGTCCTCTTGTTATGTAGACCCCCTTAGAGAAATTTTCAGCCTTTCTCCTCCCCTCCCCAGTGCTCCATGATGTAATGGAGCCCCCCGCCTTTTAAATTTCTCCCCTTATGATTTAGTCCCCCCCCCTTTATGTTAATCCCTCTCCCTGTTATTTCCCAGTTATTTAATTTTGGTATGGGTTTACTCCCCTAATAGTGCCCCTTCCAGAGTTTATTTCAGTATTTATGTTTAATTTTTGGGTATTTATGTTTCATTTGGTATTATGTTTGAGTTGGTTGCTATTGTTATTTTGTTATTTATTTTGTTATTCTGTTTAATTTTGGAAGCATTTTACAAAACTAAATAAAATATCTACAGTCTCCCCCTGGTACATTAAGCTGCCGCTGGGGAGAGGTGGTAACCAGCTCCTCTCCCATTAGAACACTCTGCCGCTGGGGAATGGAGACTGGGCTCTCTATTCCCTGTACATTAATGATCCGCCGCTGGGGAGAGGTGGTAACAATCTCCTCTCCCATACATACTTCCCGTCTCTGCGGAGGGAGACCGACTGTCTCTCCTCCCAGCACAGAGTCCTGCTGTGGGGAAAAGGGGTCTGGGCTCTCCATTCCCTGCTGGATACTCTGCCGCTGGGGAATGGAGACTGGGCTCCCAATCCCCAACAAATCACACTGCCGCTGGGGAGGGAGGACGGCCCCTTCAGCTCCCTGTAACTTGGGCGCAGAGACCACGGTCCCATCTGCGCTGGTGTGGGGCTTACTGTCTCCCCTTGGTGTGCTAAGCTGCCGCTGGGGAGAGGGGGTAACAAACTCCTCTCCCTTACACACTTTCAGCCGCTGGGGAGCAGGGCTGACCCTCTGTACTCCCTGTAGGCAGGGCGCAGAGACCACGGTCCCATCTGCGCTGGTGAGGGGCTTACTGTCTCCCCTTGGTGAGCTGCGCTGCCGCTGGGGAGAGGGAATAACAAACTCCTCTCCCTTACACACCTTCAGCCGCTGGGGAGAGGGGATAACAGGCTCCTCTCCCTGCACCGTAGACTGCCGCTGGGGAGCAAGAACGGCACCTTCAGCTCCCTGTAATGCACACTGCCGCTGGGGATCTGGGCCGACTGCCCAGCATCCCTGTAGGGCCGGTAGAGAGACCGCAGTCCCATCTCCACCTGCCATCTGTGGGTCTTCCCAGGACCAATCCGTGAGGCCCCGCAACATTTGTGAGTAAGGGCCCGGTGGAGAGACCTTGGTCCCATCTCTACCTGCCTGTTGTGGTTCCTCACAGGACCAGTCTGTGAGGACCCCCACTTCGGGTTCCTCCCGCCGCCTCAGGTAAAGACGGCTAACCTCCTCGGATGCAGCCTCTACTCGGCTGCTGTACCGCTCCTGCTGCTGAGCATACTTCCTCTCTTTTGCCAACCGGAATTCTCGGTCCAGCCTTGTGTTTCGCTCAGCCATGACCTGGTTCCAGATCACCCGGCGTGTCTCCATGAGTATATCATCCCCATACTCGGCCACTGGCTGCCTCACCTCGGCCAGCCAATCATCTCCAGAGCCAGAACCTTCCATACTTGTCTGCTCCCAGGGGCGCTGCACGACTGCTAGCGTTGCCCTCAATTTGTAAATCCAAACAGTGTCTCTGAGCTGCTTTACCTCACACTAGGACGCCATCCCACCGCTTGCCACCAATGTAACGGATCACCTGGCACCCTGACTTGGTACCTCCGTTAATGGATGCTCCTAGTGCTTCCTGAGGACTCCAAGCACTCTGGCAGACACCACAATCACCGAATCCGAGAAACCTTTTAAATTCTCCCAAGCATATGAATGCTGTAGACCATTGAATAGGAACCATACGAATAGGCTTGTACTCCTAGCAGTCAACTGGAACAGCATGCAATAAATCCTTCCCCCCAATAATGAGACGACACATCACTTTGAGGGTAAAACAGGAACTCTGGACTGGCTCATCCAGCCTGGCTTTTATTACACTTGTACACTTACAGGCCACACCCAGGGGGAGGCATAAAATAACCAATCACATACATGGTACAACCCACACATCCCCTCCCCTCAGATAACCAGTTAACATAATTATACAGCCAGGAAAACTACAGTTTTTATACATGTGCTATAACTTTAAATCCATACATCCAATCTTCCCAACAACCACATATTTAGAATCAGCACACTTTAAACATACACCCTTCCAAAAATCAGCCAAATCCCCCCAGTGGATCAAAAGTTAGCTGGAGGTCCCTTTATGACCGACCGCAAGCACGTTTTCCTGCCCAAAACAGTTCCATAGATTTGGGCTGTGCGGTCGGTCAATTTCATGCCGAAAAACGACTAAGTCCCATTCCGAACGGGACTTAGTCTCTGGAGCTGAAAAACGAAGTGTAGGAGAAGGTAAGGGTCAGCGGTGTTCGGCAAAATGTGTAGCCGATTTCAGTTCCACAGAATCTTTAGCATACACCGCTGACCGCATTCGAATGAACAAAGATGGCCGCCGCCACGTGCAATTAACCTGCAGTAACCTCACAGCCTGGGAGGTAAATTGCCTGCACACTTTAACTCCTGGGTGGTCCGCCTGTGTGGTACTTGGTTCAGTAAGCCCTATTTACTGAACCAAGTGGGGGAAAGCCAGGGGCAAGTTATTTTACAGGTCTGGGGACATAGTCTTAAAGGGGCATTGTTCACCAAAGTTACAAGATGTCCCCAGACGGTTCTTAAAGGGCCATACACACCAAATAAAAGTCCATACGTTTTCAGGGGCCATAGTCTTAAAGGGTATTGTTACCCAAAGTCTCAATATGTCCCCAGACAGTTCTTAAAGGGCCAGCAGCAGTACAATAAAATACCATTCACTGTACTTAAAGGGCCAGCAGTCGCACAATAAAATACAATATGCCCCAAATAATCCAGGGGCCATAGTCAGCAGGTAATTGGCGGGCAAACAGGCTTCTCCAGGGCCCAGTGGTGAGGTTGGTTTCACCACAGTGCCCCTGAAAACTTATTAACATTTATTGGGTGTGTATGGCCCTTTAAGAACCGTCTGGGGACATATTGTGACTTTGCTGAACAATGTCCCTTTAAGACTATGTCCCCAGACCTGTAAAATAACTTGCCCCTGGCTCTCTCCCACTTGGTTCAGTAAATAGGGCTTACTGAACCAAGTACCACACAGGCGGACCACCCAGAAGTTAAAGTGTGCAGGAAATTTACCTCCCAGGCTGTGAGGTTACTGCAGGTTAATTGCCGAGCGCTGGGTGGCCGCCATTCGGCAGCCGAACACGTGGCGGCGGCCATTTTAGTCATTTGAATGCGGTCAGCGGTGTATGCTAAAGATTCTGTGGAACCAAAATCGGCTACACATTTTGCCGAACACCGCTGACCCTTACCTTCTTCCATACTGAACTTGCAGCTCCAGAGACTAAGTCCCGTTCGAAATGGGACTTAGTCGTTTTTTCGCATGAAATTGACCGACCACACAGCCCAAATCTATGGAACTGTTTTGGGCAGGAAATTGTGCTTGCGGTCGGTCATAAAGGGACTTCCAGCTAACTTTTGATCCACTGGAGGGATTTGGCTGATTTTTGGAAGTGTTTATGTTTGATGTATGCTGAATCTGAATATGCATACTTTTATTGAAATTGAATGTATGGTTTTAAAGTTACAGTGTGTATGTGAAAACTGTATTTTTATTGTATGTAATAATTGGTTTAACTGTTTATCTGAGGGGAGGGAACCTGTGGGCTGTACTATGCTGTTATTGGTTAATTTCATCCTCCCCCTGGGAGTGTCCTGTGTGTACCTTATCCTAATAAAAAGCAGGCTGGGTGTTCCAGTCCTCAGACCTCTTCTGACCCTCAATACGTAGCCGTGTCTCGTTATTGGAGGGAACTGCTATATCACACTGGGGATTGCTATGCGCTGCATATTCCCCTGAGCTCTTAATCACTTAGCTCTTGTAAGAGCTTGTTCCGGATACGCTCTCCTGGAGGAGAGGTCTTCCCCACACGGTCCTGGAGGACAGAAGCCGATCCAGGGTGGAAGGAAGACGGCGCGGCTCCAGTTAAGCTACGGCGGTTGTGGAGCCTGCGGTGGTTGTGGTGTCGTCTGCAGTGCTTGGAGTCCTCTGAGAGCGCTAGGAACATCCATCAACGGAGGGTACTCGGTCGGAGTACACGGAGCTCCGTTACAAGGTATTATGACATTATCCGTACCAAAGGAAGAAGAGTGTCGACTTTATACAGCGTTAACTAGCCAAAACCCTAAGAGTGATGAATCCTTATTCAACATACCAGGAGTTTGGGCAGAGAACAACCCACCAGGACTGGCCCGCAATATTCCACCCATTCGAATCGAACTAAAGCTTGGGGTTTATCCAGTGAGCCTACGGCAATATCACATCCCGCAGAAGGCTAAGAAAAATATTCAATCTTATCTGGATAAGTTCATACCAGGGCCGGACTGGGATAAAAATTCGGCCTGGGCATTTTTTTATCACAGCGGCCCACTAAGAAGGGGCGGTGCAGAGAGGGCGTGTTTTGTCGTCACTAACGACAAACACGCCCCCTTCTCAAAGTGCAGGCCAGGGCAGACCATGCGCAGAGCTCTGCTAAAGAGCTCTAGCATGAGAAAAAAGCCCTGTATTTGTTCTGCACAGTGCAAGCAAATTTAATAACATGCTTGCACTGTGTTTCCTTGCAACTTGTCTCTGGTGTCTCTATAAATGGATACCAGGAGACAAAAATGCCAGGAAAGAGTATCGTGCTGTGTTTGGAGCCTGCTTGTGGGATTGTGTGTGTGTGTGTGTATAGAGTGAGTTGATTGTGGTGTGGTATTGTGTAATAAGGTCGGTTTTAGTCGTGTTGTGTTTGTGGTGTAATGTAATGCATATGTGGCTAGGGTCTGTAAAGAATGTGTGTATAGGGGATGTAGCAAGTGTGTGCATACAGGCTATAGTGTGTGTGTGTGTGTATATGTGATGTAGTGTTTGTAGAGAGTGTGTGTTTAGGGGTGTAGTATGTGTTTGCTTACAAGGAATCTAGTGTGTGTATAGGGTATCCAGAGTGTGTATGTCAGGAATGTAGTGTGTGTGTGCGCGTGTGTGTATATATATATTATATATATATATATATATATATATATATATATATATATATATATATATATATTTGGAAGTATTGTGTATGTGTGTGTTGGGGAGGTTCGGTGTGTATGTGAGGGGTGCAGTATGTGTGTATGATGGATGCTGTGTGTGATGTGTGTGAGGGTGCTGTGTATGAGGGTGCTGTGTGTGATGTGTTTTGTGATAGTGCTGAGTGTGATGTGTGTGAGTCCTGAGTGTGATGTGTGTGAGAGTGCTGAGTGTGATAGTGCTGTGGATGATGTGTGTGAGTGCTGAGGGTGATGTGTGTGAGAGTGCTGTGTGTGAGAGTGCCGAGTGTGATAGTGCTGTGGATGATGTGCGTGAGTGCTGAGTGTGATGTGTGTGAGAGTGCTGTGTATGATGGGTGTGAGAGTGCTGTGTGTGAAAGTGCTGTGATGGGTGTGAGAGTGTTGTGTGTGAAAGTGCTGTGATGGGTGTGAGACTGCTGTGTGTGATGGGTGTGAGAGTGCTGTGTGTGAAAGTGCTGTGATGGGTGTGAGTGCTGTGTGTGATGGGAGTGAGAGTGCTGTGTGTGATGGAGTGAGAGTGCTGTGTGTGATGGGAGTGAGAGTGCTGTGTGTGATGGGAGTGAGAGTGCTGTGTGTGATGGGAGTGAGAGTGCTGTGTGTGATGGGAGTGAGAGTGCTGTGTGTGATGGGAGTGAGTGCTGTGTGTGAAAGTGCTGTGATGGGAGTGAGAGTGCTGTGTGTGATGGGAGTGAGAGTGCTGTGTGTAGCGGAACGCAGTAAGCCTGTCCTGCAAAATGCCTGTGTGACTGTAATTGTTATATTTTTACCTATGTTGAAATTGCTATTCGCCTACGGAATATGTGAATTGTATGTCATTCGGTAGTTTCCATCCGTACTATATACTTCTGGAAACTACCGAACGGAGAGACCACCCCGGAGAGAAGTGTGCCAGCAATTAAGGTTCACATTCTCTCCAAGCCGCAAGTTAACCGGCTCATTAACAGTGTGTCTGGGTGGCCGCCATTCGGCATGCGTACACGTGGCGGCGGCCATCTTACGCATGAAAATCTCAGCGGTGTTTTGTCGTCGAGTGTCTGGAACTCAAATCGGACACTCAAACAACCAAACACCGCTGAGACCTCCAGAGCTCCGTAACTGCCGAACGGAGAGAGTTAACGAATCCCCATTCGGTAGTTACAAAGTACCGAATGAGGGAATCACTATCTAGGGGAATTAAAGTATGGATGGCAGTTATAAATGTCTGTTTTAACTGCCGAACGGAGACCGACCGCAGGGCCCATTCTCATGGAACCCTTTTCGGATACCAACTCGTGTACGGTCGGTCAAACTTCACCTTCCTGTAACTGCCGAACCACTGGTCCGATCTGGGTGAATTTTGGATATTATATTCACCCAGATCAGGGCTACCTAGCGGTACCCTAATATTAAGGATATGTGATGGTTTAGGGGTACATCCAAGTTTGGGGTAAAGCACTGTACAAGTTAAGGGGATTATGATGCTCTCTGAGGGGAGGAGATGTGTGGGAGGTAACAAGCACTGCATTGGTTACTGTCATAATTACTGTAGTTCCCTCCCTTGCATGGGAGCAGGCTTTATAAGAAACCTTGGAATAAACGATTGTCAGTTCTACTCCTGAAACTGTGTGTCGTCCAGTTATTGGGAGTGCTGTGGGGATATTTCTGTAACTTTTTACCTGCTGGAAACTCTGCTGTGGATTTACTAATGACCTGTTCCTGAGCCTTCCTTGGATCTAAAGTGGAGAATAGCTGCGAGAAATCAGCTCTCCGCTACATTGGTTGGCAGCGCTGGGATCCAGACTCACAGAGGAACAAGGATTAATGGAGATTGACCTTTCTACGCTAAAGAGAACCACTTTGAAAGACCTTCTGGAAGCGAAAGGTGTTTCTGCCAGCAGCAAATCCAAAGCAACGCTTATCACCGAAGTAATGGCAGAGTACAGAGCAGAAGAGGTCCAGGCCACGGAACAAAGACCTGAAACAGAACAGGAGGAGTTCCAAAGGCACTTACAATTCAGACTGGCCTTTTATGGGGAAAACCCACCAACAGAGATCATCTCTAAAACAATGACAGAGGTGCAGGAGTTTGTGATGAGAAATAGGAGACCACAAACACCGGAAAGAAGTGCAGCAGGAGCTGTGACACAAGAGGGTAAGCCCAAAATTCCCTATCAAGCTTTTAAAACGTATGTGGAAGCAGAGGAGGATATAGATGCCTTCCTCCAAGACTTTGAGAGACTGTGTACGCTGCATAACATACCAAGGGAAGAGTGGGTACCCATATTAGCAGGACGGCTGTCAGGAAGGGCAGCTGAAGCTTACCGCACTGTGCCTGATATTGAAATTAGGAACTATAACCGGGTAAAAGAAATTATCCTGGCCCGGTATGCAATAACAGCAGAGGCATACCGGAGGCGCTTCAGGGAATTGAAAAAGGCGGACAAAGATTCGCACGCAGAGTGGGCTTGCCGACTAGAAAGGGCAGCTCTTGGGTGGATGCAGTCCAGTAAAGCGCGGTCCATGGAGGACTTGTTACAAATGCTGCTGTTGGAGCAGTTTTATGAGGGGATATCCTCAGAACTACAGGAATGGGTGAGGGATCGCAACCCCACCACCCTCACCGAGGCTGCCAAAAAGGCAGATGATTTTATGGACGCTCGCAGACAGACCAAGGCAGTGAGTACCAAACCTGCCATGCGGCCACTAGGGGGGAATTCCTTCTCTCCTAACCCTCAACCCCCACCAAGACAACTCCCTCCACCAGCACCAGCAGCAGCACAGCAGAGATACCGCACACCTGCTTCTGTGCAATGCCACCGATGCCAGAAGTGGGGACATTTCCAACGAGAGTGTCCACAGTCTAGAGACCGCAACACCTGGATCCGACCAGGGCCTCCACCACCACCACCGAGAGCAGCCGCGCATCACTACCAAGATGAGGTACCACTTCCCTACAGCTCTGCCGTTCCAGTTACGACTGTGGAACAATGGGAAGTGCTGCATGAGGCCAATCCCTTACAAGCACAGGCGGATAATCGACAGCACCATAGGCAGACCGTATATCTCGAAGGGAAGCCTATGCAGGGGCTCAGAGACTCGGGAGCCACCATCACCCTGGTGCAAAGTCATTTGGTTTCGGACAAAGCCAAACTGAATAAGACTGTGGCTGTCAGGGTTGCAGGGGGAGCCGTGTATCGGCTAGACACAGCCCGGGTACATTTGCATTGGGGTGCGGGGTTTGGGAATGTGGAAGTGGGACTAATGCCGCAATTACCTGCGGAGGTGGTCCTAGGGAATGATCTGGGCAAACTCACCTCCGCCTTTGAACCACAAACTACTGAGGAAGCACACCCAGTAGTCACCAGGCAACAGGCCCGCACCCAGCACAACAACAACGCACTGCCGGAGGTCCAGGTAAGAGATTCCTCCCCTTCCCTAGACTGTATGCCGTGGGCCCCTCCTGACGAGTTTGTAGCTGAGGTGATCACTGACCCTACCTTACAAGTATATCGAGACAAGGTCACCTCTATCCAACCTGGGGCGGAGGGGGAAAGATTTGTATGGGACAGGCAGTTATTATACCGGGAAACAAGTAAAGAGATAGCTGGGTCAGAACCCATAACTGCAAGACAGCTCGTGGTACCGCAGAGGTACCGAACCGAATTACTCCGGATAGCGCACGATATTCCGCTATCCGGACATTTGGGGGTCAGCCGTACCAGATATCGGCTGACCCAAAGTTTCTTCTGGCCAGGGATAAGCCAGGAGGTGCGCAGGTATTGTAGCACCTGCGATACGTGCCAGAGGGTAGGAAAGAGGGGGGATAAGCGTAAGGCAAAGCTGCACCCCCTACCCATAATTGAGGAACCCTTTCATAGGGTTGCAGTAGACATTGTAGGCCCCTTCCGGAAGCCTAGCCCATCAGGCAAACGGTACATTTTGACCGTAGTGGACTACGCCACTCGCTACCCCGAGGCGGTAGCCTTAACTAATATCCATGCAGAGACGGTGGCTGAGGCGCTGATGCAGATTTTCTCCCGGATGGGGTTACCCAGGGAGATCATCTCGGATCAGGGCACTCAGTTCACGGCAGAGGTCACCCAACAGCTCTGGAAGTTCTGTAAGATTAAGCCCATCATTAGTGCCCCGTACCACCCCCAGACTAATGGGCTCTGCGAACGGTTCAATGGCACCTTAAAACAGATGCTCCGAACCTTCGCAGAGACCCACTTACTGTTTGCTTACAGGGAGGTGCCGCAAGAATCTACGGGATTTTCTCCCTTTGAACTGCTATTCGGGAGGAGAGTAAGGGGACCCCTGGACTTGATTAGAGAACACTGGGAGGGAGACCGTAGCGCTGACGGCACCCCTATTGTACCATATGTGTTGGCCCTCCGAGATCGCCTGGAAGCTCTCACAAAGACGGTAAAGGAAAACCTACAGGCCGCTCAGACGCGTCAACGCACCTGGTACGATAGAGGCGCCAGGGACCGTAGCTTTCAGGTCGGACAGAAAGTTTTAATTTTAAAACCTGTCCGACACGATAAGCTACAGGCCGCCTGGCAAGGCCCTTATAAGGTGGTAGAGCAACGGTGTGACACCACGTATATAATTGGCCACTGCGCAGGGAATGGGGGGCGACGCATGATCCATGTGAACATGCTGAAGCCTTACCAAGAGCGATCAGAGGAGGTGACAGCTATCTGCGCCCCCACCTCTGAAGAAGGCGACAGCCTACCCCTCCCCGATCTGTTAGAGGACGGACAGATGGCTGGGGATTTAGGAGCAGTTGTACTGGGGGATCGGTTAAGCCCACAGGAGCGTATCGAGGTACAACAACTACTGCAAGAAAAGCAGGAGACCTTTTCTAATGTACCTGGATACACCCCTCTGGCTACCCACCGAGTAGAAACCCCTGGCCAACTTCCCATGCGCCAGACTCCGTACCGCATCCCTGAAGCGGTACGGGAGAATATGCGCAAGGAAATTGAAGAGATGATTCAGTTAGGAGTCATTGAGCCCTCCGATAGCCCCTGGGCCTCTCCAGTAGTCCTCGTACCAAAGCGGGACGGCACGACCCGTTTTTGCGTGGACTACAGGAGATTGAATGAGAAAACCGTATCCGACGCATACCCGATGCCTAGGATAGATGAGTTACTAGACCGGATGGCCAGGGGTCAATACCTTACCACTATTGATTTGTGTAAAGGGTATTGGCAGATTCCCTTGGCCCCGGACGCCATCCCTAAGTCCGCCTTTGTCACCCCATTCGGCTTGTACCAATTTAAGGTCATGCCGTTTGGGATGAAAAACGCGCCGGCTACCTTCCAACGGATGGTGGACCGCCTCCTAGATGGGTTCCAAGACTATACCTGCGCGTATCTCGATGATATTGCCATATTTAGCGATACCTGGCAGGAACACTTGGCCCATATAGGAGCGGTTCTAGACAGGATCAGGGAAGCTGGCTTGACCTTAAAACCAGCGAAATGTAGCATTGGGATGGCTGAGGTACAGTACCTGGGCCACAGAGTGGGCTGTGGTAAACAAAAACCAGAACCAGCCAAAGTAGAGGCAGTAGCACAGTGGCCTACCCCGAAAACTAAAACCCAGGTATTAGCCTTCCTAGGGACAGCAGGGTATTACCGGAAGTTTGTGCCCAATTATAGTGCCCTGGCCAAACCCCTCACTGACCTGACACGTAAAAACCTTCCTCGCCAAGTAACCTGGACCCCGGAGTGTGAGCAGGCATTCCAACACTTGAAAGATGCACTTGTTAATGCCCCTGTCTTGGCCGCTCCCAATCCAACTAAACGTTTTCTTGTTCACACAGACGCTTCTATGTTTGGATTGGGGGCAGTACTGAGCCAAGTCGGGGCCGATGGCGGAGAACACCCCGTGGCTTACATCAGTCGCAAACTTTTACCTCGGGAAGTAAGCTACGCCGCCATCGAGAAGGAATGCCTGGCTGTGGTGTGGGCCTTGAAGAAATTACAACCCTATTTGTATGGACAGGCTTTTTCTTTGCTCACGGATCACAACCCGTTGGTCTGGCTGAACCGGGTGGCTGGGGACAATGCCAGGCTGCTGCGCTGGAGTTTGGCGCTGCAGCCCTTTGACTTTAACATTCAATACCGCCCGGGTAAGCAAAATGGGAACGCCGACGGGTTGTCACGACAAACTGATCTGGAGAAATAATCCGTGAGCACCCCGGTCATCCCCAAGCCGATCCGTGTGGGATCAGACTGTGTATGCCGGCTTGTGGGCAAGGGGGAGCAGTGTAGCGGAACGCAGTAAGCCTGTCCTGCAAAATGCCTGTGTGACTGTAATTGTTATATTTTTACCTATGTTGAAATTGCTATTCGCCTACGGAATATGTGAATTGTATGTCATTCGGTAGTTTCCATCCGTACTATATACTTCTGGAAACTACCGAACGGAGAGACCACCCCGGAGAGAAGTGTGCCAGCAATTAAGGTTCACATTCTCTCCAAGCCGCAAGTTAACCGGCTCATTAACAGTGTGTCTGGGTGGCCGCCATTCGGCATGCGTACACGTGGCG
The DNA here is from genome assembly GCF_036172605.1 of Pelobates fuscus. Lineage (NCBI taxonomy): Eukaryota > Metazoa > Chordata > Amphibia > Anura > Pelobatidae > Pelobates > Pelobates fuscus. Next base: position 208,559,431 of record NC_086323.1, on the reverse strand, counting down.
GCGGCCATCTTACGCATGAAAATCTCAGCGGTGTTTTGTCGTCGAGTGTCTGGAACTCAAATCGGACACTCAAACAACCAAACACCGCTGAGACCTCCAGAGCTCCGTAACTGCCGAACGGAGAGAGTTAACGAATCCCCATTCGGTAGTTACAAAGTACCGAATGAGGGAATCACTATCTAGGGGAATTAAAGTATGGATGGCAGTTATAAATGTCTGTTTTAACTGCCGAACGGAGACCGACCGCAGGGCCCATTCTCATGGAACCCTTTTCGGATACCAACTCGTGTACGGTCGGTCAAACTTCACCTTCCTGTAACTGCCGAACCACTGGTCCGATCTGGGTGAATTTTGGATATTATATTCACCCAGATCAGGGCTACCTAGCGGTACCCTAATATTAAGGATATGTGATGGTTTAGGGGTACATCCAAGTTTGGGGTAAAGCACTGTACAAGTTAAGGGGATTATGATGCTCTCTGAGGGGAGGAGATGTGTGGGAGGTAACAAGCACTGCATTGGTTACTGTCATAATTACTGTAGTTCCCTCCCTTGCATGGGAGCAGGCTTTATAAGAAACCTTGGAATAAACGATTGTCAGTTCTACTCCTGAAACTGTGTGTCGTCCAGTTATTGGGAGTGCTGTGGGGATATTTCTGTAACTTTTTACCTGCTGGAAACTCTGCTGTGGATTTACTAATGACCTGTTCCTGAGCCTTCCTTGGATCTAAAGTGGAGAATAGCTGCGAGAAATCAGCTCTCCGCTACACTGTGTGTGATAGTGATGTGTGTGCTGTGTGTGATGTGTGTGCTGTGTGTGATAGTGATGTGTGTGCTATGTGTGAATGAAAGGGATTGAGTGTTGGGGGGGTAAAATAAATAAAAAAGTATGCATTATGTCCCCCCCTCCCTTCTTACCTTTAGCCTGGGAGGGGGGGACCGGCATGCTGGTGAGTGGGTGGGGGGGACCGGCACTCCGACACCATCCCTGGTGGTCCAGTGGTGAGTGAACTTTAGCCTGAGGGCTAGAGTTCACTCTCGCGAGATCCGGTCGTTGCCATGGCAACGCGCCGGATCTCGCGAGAGGAACCCGGCGTAGCTGCAAGATAGAGCTCCGCCGGGTCCTCTACCTCCCTCCCCAGCCGCAGGTCTCTCCAAGGGGGCCGGTGAGGGAGATCTATGATCTCCTCACCGGCCCTTCATTGAAAACAGCGGGGCCGGCGCTCGGATAGTGCCGGCCCTGCATAGACCGGCAGGGGAGATCCTGGGACCTTCCCCTGCCGGCCTCGGCCCATGGCCACCGCGGCCCACCGGGCATTTGCCCGGTGTGCCCGATGGCCAGTCCGGGCCTGGTTCATACGGTATGGTATCCTAAAATTCTGTACTTCCCCCTGGAACACTCCATTGCTGCCTGTTCAAAAGCCCGGTACAGATGAGTATCGTCCTGTGCAGGACTTGAGAGCAGTCAATGATGCGGTTGTCAGTATACACCCAGTTGTGCCCAATCCGTATAACCTGCTTGCTTTAATTCCGGGCGGGGCTACCTATTTTACAGGTAGACCTCAAAGATGCCTTCTTTTGCCTCCGAATTGCCGCAGAAAGTCAATGTATCTTCGCTTTCCAATGGGAAAATGCTGTAACGGGCTCGAAACGCCAGATGACTTGGACAAGACTGCCCCAAGGGTTTAAAAACTCACCGACCCTATTTGGTTCAGCTTTGAGTCAAGATCTACTGGATTTCAAGTCCATCGCAGGAGAGTGTGTATTATTACAATATGTAGACGACTTGTTGATAGCAGCAGTTACAAGAGAAATATGTCAGCAAGCAACACACGATCTACTACACATTCTCTGGAAGGCAGGATACAAGGTGTCTAGGAAGAAGGCTCAGTTGTGTCTGCCAACTGTCAAATATCTGGGATTTCATATCTCTGAAGGTCAAAGAATAATGGGGCCAGAGAGAAAAGAAGCTGTGTGCCAAATACCAACACCCAAGAATAGAAGACAAGTGCGAGAATTCTTGGGGGCAGCAGGCTTCTGTAGGATATGGATTCCCAGTTATGCGATATTGGCGAAACCTCTGTATGCAGCTATCAAGGGTACAGAACACGACCCCTTCCTATGGACTCAAGAACAGCAAACGGCATTTGAAGATGTGAAGAGGGCTTTGATGAGTGCCCCAGCATTAGGTCTACCTGATCACACACGACCATTCTACCTGTATGTACACGAGCAAAGAAGAATGGCTGTGGGAGTATTGACACAGTACTTGGGATCATGGCAAAGACCTGTTGCCTACATGTCTAAGCAACTGGACGCAGTGGCCAGCGGTCTTCCACCTTGTCTAAGAGCCGTAGCTGCAGCCGCCCTGCTGGTAGCTGAAGCCGATAAACTCACTCTGGGTCAAGAACTTTATGTACGAGTTCCACATGCAGTACAGACGTTGTTGGATTACAAAGGAAATCATTGGTTTAGTAACAGCCGTATGACCAAGTATCAAGCAATGTTGTGTGAAAACCCAAGAGTGCATTTAGAGACTGTAAATACCTTAAATCCAGCTACCCTTCTGCCGCAACCTACTGAAAGTCAACACGATTGTTTGGAAGTGATGGATGAAGTATTTTCAAGTAGACCAGATCTACGTGATTTTCCCATCCAGAACCCCGATGTCCAATATTATACAGACGGCAGTAGTTATGTGAAAGAAGGGATTTGCTATGCAGGATATGCAGTAACGACGATAGATAAGGTGATAGAAGCTCGGCCACTGGCAAAAGGAACATCAGCACAAAAGGCAGAATTGATAGCACTGACACGAGCGTTACAATTGGCTGAAGGTTTAAGAGTGAACATCTACACGGACTCCAAGTATGCGTTTTTAACCACTCATGCCCATGGAGCTTTGTATAAAGAAAGAGGACTATTGAATTCAGAGGGCAAAGAAATCAAGTACGCAGCTGAAATACTACAACTATTGGAAGCAGTATGGGAACCGAAAGAAGTCGGTATTATACATTGTCGAGCGCATCTGAGAGGAGATGGTGATGTAACCAAAGGAAATCGGATGGCAGATAGTGCAGCTAAGCGTGCCGCTGAATCAGGAAGACAGGAATATGTGGAACATATAGCTGCTCTTATTCCAACTCCACTGTCTCAATGGACTCTGGTTTATACAGCTCAAGAAGAGGAGTGGTTAAAGACTGAACCTGGAAAGTATTTGGAGAACAAATGGTATCAGTTAGAAGATGGGAGAATAGTTATTTCAGCATCACTAGCGGCAGAAATCGTCCAAAACTATCATAACGGGACGCATTCTGGAAGAGATAGTACAGAAGAATCTCTCAGAAAACATTTCTACATACCAAGATTGTCCAACTTAACTCAAGCCATTGTACGAAGATGTGTAACGTGTGCTAAAAATAATGCAAGGCAAGGACCAGTAAAGCCACCAGGAGTTCAGTATATGGGGGGACTCCCTATGTCCGATCTACAAATTGACTATACAGTAATGCCTAAATCTGGTGGACATCGCTACCTACTAGTAGTTGTGTGCACCTATTCAGGCTGGGTAGAAGCATATCCTACTCGTACAGAGAAAGCAGGAGAAGTTGTGAGATTCCTGCTACGAGAAATAATACCCCGATATGGACTACCCTGCTCTATAGGATCGGACAATGGTCCAGCTTTTGTTCATCAGTGCCTACAACAACTGACTCATATGCTTGGTATAAAGTGGAGACTTCATACGGCATATATACCTCAGAGTTCTGGTAAAGTAGAGAGAATGAATAGAACTATTAAGAACCAGTTGGCAAAAATGTGTCAGGAATAGTGATGTACCGAACTGTCCGCCGGCGAACAGTTCCCGGCGAAATTAGCGTGTTCGCGTTCGCCGCGGCGGGCGGACACATGCGCAGTTCGATCCGCCCCCTATTCGTCATCATTGGGCAAACTTTGACCCTGTGCCTCTCGGTGAGCAGACACATTCCAGCCAATCAGCAGCACTCCCTCCCTTCCACACCCTCCAACCTCCCTCCCAGCATCCATTTTCGATTCATTCGGAAGATGCATGCTTAGTGAGAGGAGGGAAAGTTTAGCTGCTGCTGATTACATAGGGAAATTGATAGCTAGGCTAGGGTATTCAGTGTCCACTACAATCCTGAAGGACTCATCTGATCTCTGCTGTAAGGACAGCACCCCAAAAAGCCCTTTTTAGGGCTATAACATCAGGCTGCTTTTTTTTTTTTTTTCCTGTGTAATGTAATTGCAGGTTGTAACAGATCCTTACAAATCTCTGGTGGCTGTGAAGCAAGCAAGGGAATTACAACTTAATCATCTATTCGTTTCATTCCTCTGTTCGTATGATTCCGTACGAATTCCGTGTGTAAAATATAGGTGGCCGCCATTTCGGGACTTTACACGTGTTCGCGGCCATCTTGTGCACGAACAGCGGTGTTTGCCTGTAACCGCATGGAACTAAAAACGGATACGCAAACAGGCGAACACCGCTGAGTCCTCCAGACCTCCATAAGTTCGTACGGAAACTACCGAACGTCCCACCGTTCGGTAGTTATACTCAATCGTCTATGGGGATTTCAGCGAACCCCGCGATTCGAATGGATGGCAAGATTTTTGTACCTTTTTACCGTGCGAACAGAGACCGACCGCAAGGCCAAAACTCATGGAACTATTTTCGGCTAGTTGGTCTGTGCGGTCGGTCAAAACTTTGGAACTCTGTATCTCCCGAACCATTCATCCAAACGGGCTGATTTTTGGACAGATTGTTCCCCTAACCAAGACCTCTCAAGCGGTGCTGGACTTAAAGGTGTACCCCCTGTTTTTGGGGTACATCCAGAACTGGGGTAAAATATTGTACGTTATAATTGTGTTATGTGGTTATCTGAGGGCAGGAGACGTGGGGGTGTTACCTTGTGTATAATTGGTTGTTTTTATCCTCCCCCTGGGAGTGTCCTGTGTGTGCCTTTTCCTAATAAAAAGCAGCCTGGGTGTTCCAGTCCTCAGTTCATCTTGACCCTTCAAAACGTAGCCTCGTCTCGTTCTTGGAAGGGGATTATTTGGGGATGTTATTCTGCTCCTGTTACAGCTGAACCTGATTCTCGCTCTGGATATCGTGGATGGGATTACATCAGCTTACTTCTCCACAGCAGCTTGCAGGGAAAAAGGACGTCTTCAACGGCAGATACCCTCTCTCTACCTGGGTAGCCGTTACATTGGTGGCAGCGGCGGGATGGTCCTTTTATCCAAAGAACAAGCACTGAATGGAGTCACAGTATGCCAAGCTGAAAAGACCCACACTAAAGGATTTATTGGAGAATCGTGGTAGGAGTGCCAGCAACAGACCACGGAGGGAGCTGATAGCTGACCTACTGGAGCTGGACGAGATGGATAGGTCCATGGAGGTAACTGAACCCATGGCACCCATCAGTGAGGACGATGTGATTACGGCAATTGTACAGCGGAAATTAGCGTTGTATTCAGTCACGTCTACAGAACTAATAACCCAACTGTTCCGGGAAGCAAGGGAAGAGATCCAAACCAAGAGGGAACAAGAAATGGAACTGGTAAGAGCCAGACAGCTCACTACACAGACAGTTCCTACCCCGCTACCCACTACTACGGTAAAGAAAATTCCCTTCACTGCATTTAAAACCTTTGTGGAGGTGCGGGTGGAGCTTAATATGGGAGGAGTTATGTGCCTATATAAGGAGCCTGCACTATTGTCCGGGGCTCAGAACTTGTTGTATTTCGGTGTCATTAGTCCCTCTGAGTCCCGATCGGTGAACCGAATAAAGAATCTCTTCCTTCCTGAAGAAACCTGTGTCCATCTCTCTGTGCTTGGCTTCCGTCAGTTTCTCCGGTATCATTTGGTGCATTGGCAGGGAAGCTCATCGTTCAACGGTAGCTGAGAAGCAGAGGCGTGAGACGGTCTATCTTTGCCCACGTTCTCTACGGCTGCACCCCTGAACTTCTGCGTGGACCTCCCTTCGTCTCGGCGCCACTGGTCTGTTGTCCAGGAGATCATCGGCCTCTACGTAGTAAGTGCTGGGGTGTCCACGTCGATGAGTGTGAACTCAGGTTCAGGAACGAGGAGGTAAGACGACCGCTGTTTTAGACGGCGGACCCACTAGGGGTATACCGATTGTGCGGTAGGCCCATAAGGGGTTAATCTGTGTATGGAATCTGCCCCCTCTGTCGGAGGGAAGGAGCGAAGGCGCACCGCTCAATCGAACGCTCTTTAGTAAGACCGTTTGATTTGGTTTGGAGTCAGGCGGGGTTCTGTGTAAATAGCCCTAGCCGGTCACCGGTGTCTTGTCTAGACTAGCGTTCTAGGGTGTACAATTTGTTCGCTAGGTCAGAGGGACCGGGAGACTAAGCGGCGTCTGTCTAAATTCGGTCCGCTAGCTCTCAACCTATCTTGGCTAAGTGGGAAGGCGTGTAAATTTGGAACCCACTAGACTATTGATAGAGTAGAAAGACTAAAAGGGTTCTGTTGTAAATTCCGCCCTCTAGTTTGCTATATGTAGTGCTTGGGCAGTGTGGCTAACCAAAACGGATGTAGATAGTTTTAGGTAGTCCATCAAGGTACTGGCCAATAGATTAGTTGGGATTGTATATGTGATAAAGATTGTTTAGTAACATGTATATCTTGTTAGATAGCGTGAGCTCTGCCGTCTAGCGAGAGTGTTAATAGTGTGTTGCTGTATTATAGTGCACGGTACCATAACCCTGTATATTTACTGATACTGTATATAAGTACTAATAATTGTCGTCTATTGCATGTCTAACACCATAACCACTAATAATTGTATTGTGACCTTAAATTGTACTTTGACCTATGCTAACCGTACTGTAACCGCTATTTGTAAAAGACGATGTTACTGGGGTGTGTTATAGACGGGTAATTCATATATAGAGAATTATAGCGTGGGTGACGGTATAGTTTCGCCAAAGGGCATAATATCGATTACTTAGTGACTGGTGTAACAGCTGTGTGTGTACGGGAATTCCCTGAGTGTTTTTATTGTGTTACTTTGTACGTTTTACTTGGTAACTGTACCACGTGGTGCTGTTGCCGAAGGAACGGGTGTGACTGTTGAATAGAGTGTGTGTATAGCATTCGTTGTCAACGTCGCTCCATTGATAAGTGTGGCAAAACTAGCCACTTCTGAGCTATATGCAGTATAGGTTGTCCGTAGGCTGAATGTATGATGTGTTCCGTTAACTGTGTATGTATTGTGCTATGGCCGTTCGCACGCTGGCAGCCGTACGCTGCCAGCATACAAGCATTCATACGACGAAACACGGCTATCCTGGCCGTTCGCCGTACGAATACGGGCTCCCCAGGTCGACCACACATTCCCAAGTCGTGTGGTACCAATTAACCGATTGCAACATTGTTGCAATCGGTAATTAAGGGCTCTCCTAGGTGGCCGTCGATCCACTACCGACCATGCGGCGGTCGGCCATCTTGGATCCTTTGTCTCTGCAGCGGTGTTCGGTCGTCGAGAGCCTGGAACTGAAAACGGCTACTCGATGATCCGAGCCCCGCTGGGCTTCCAGAGCGTTCGGGAGTTCCGCGTTCGGTACATTAGGTGTCCCGTACTTATTCGGTACTTTTAAACCAACTTCCATGTTTAAATGTATTATGTGCGGCGTTCGGTCAATTCAGCTGGGATCGGAGCGGTATTCTCACAAAGTGTGCGCTCCGACCCCAGCTATCTACCGAACGTTCGATTATTCCAAAGTACCGAATATTGTGTGAATTATGTATTTTAGAGTCAATTGTCGGTTTTGCTGCACGAGGGGATAATCCACTTAATCGTCCATTTTAGTGGGAGTATCCCTCTCGTGCCGCAATGCCTGTTGGGAAAGTCACAATGCATGTTGGGAGAAATCCCCTGGATTATCTGTGTGGAAACCCCTTGCATGGGGAACTGTATAAATACGCTGCTTGTGAATAAACCGAGTTAGTTGACTCCCAAACTGTGTTTCGTCCGGTTATTGGGAGGATTGGGGATATTGCCTTGCTTTCTACTCTGACTGTGGATTTCCTGAGGATACCAACGGATATCGTGTACTGTTATACAGCATTCCGTTACAATAAGTATGGGCGCGTCGGAGTCGACGATTTTGGATCCCTTAGGATGTATGGTAAAGAATTTTAAAAAGGGATTCACAGTATGTGATTTTGGGGTTAAAATGTCTCCTGCCCGTTTGATCACTTTGTGCACTAGGGAATGGCCTACTTTGGTTGCGGCATGGCCGCCACGTGGCAGTTTAGATCCAAATCTGGTACAGCGTGTACACGTGGCTGTATCAGGTAGGCCTGAACTTTACGGACCGTTTCCATACATCGATTGTTGGAGGCAGGCCGTAAACGACTTGCCAAGATGGGTCCGAATATGCCACGAGGAGCAATGTCGCCTCATGGTGGCCAGGACTTGTTTTTCCACTAGGACCACGGTTAAGCCCATTTTGGACACACCCCCTGAGTCCGAGATCCCTATGCCGCCCCCTTATTTCTCTGCAAGGGGAAGTGATACAAGTACAGGAAGTTCTACACCCCCTCTCCCGTTGTCCCCATCTACTTCCACTTCCTCCTCTAGCTCAGAATTCACCCCACGCCATAATAAACCTCCCCTTCCGATATCAGCCCCCGTTAAGCCCACCTCAAGCTTCCGGTCAGGCTTCCTCTAGCCCGGCTCGGAATATTTTATTCACCGGCCTTCCCCATGATAAAGCTTCTTTATCCGCACGTCTTATTACCCCCCGACCGGAACCTCTAACCGACGCCCCTCCACGAAGCCCTATACTAACCCGACAACTGACCGGAACCCAAAAACCTAAACATTACCAGATGCCTCTTCGTTTGAATCTTGGGTCAGCTTACCTTAATGATTTAGGTCAAATGGTGTATGCTGACCCAGTCTTCGTATATGTCCCGTTCACGACTACCGATCTCTTGAATTGGAAGACCCACAATTCCTCGTATACTGAAAAGCCACAAGCCATGACTGACCTGTTCACCTCGATAGTCCAGACGCATAATCCAACTTGGGCTGATTGCCAGCAATTATTAATGACATTGTTTAACAACGAGGAGAGGACTAGGATAAACCAAGCGGCTATTAAAGCACTGGAGGAAGAAGCCCATACTTTAAACCAAGCAAATCCAGGAGCATGGGCCGCAACTCATTATCCTAATGCTGATCCCGAATGGGATGTTAATGGCGCAGATATGGTTCAACTAAAAGCCTATAGAGACGCTATAATTGCTGGCATGAAAGCCCGAGGGAAGAAAGCCATAAATATGTCGAAGACGGTTGAGGTGATTCAGAAAAGTGATGAAGCGCCTAGTGTCTTTTATGACCGATTATTGGAGGCATACCGTTTGTATACCCCCTTTAATCCGGAAGACACTGAGAATTCCCGAATGGTAAACTCTGCCTTTGTCAGCCAAGCTTACGGAGATATTAAGCGCAAGCTACAGAAGTTAGAAGGGTTCGCAGGAATGTCCATCACCCAACTAATGGAGGTAGCAAATAAGGTGTATATGAATAGGGAATCAGAAAGTAAGAAAGAGGAAGAGCGCAAGATGCGTAAAAAGGCGGATATGCTAGCGGTAGCGATCGCAGGCGTAGATAGACGGGGCCCAGATAGAGGCGATAGTAGGTGGAATAGGGAACCCCTGAGTAGGAATCAGTGCGCGTATTGGAGAGAAGAAGGGCATTGGAGAAGCGAGTGTCCAAAAAGAGAGCAATACGAGAGAGACCCACCCAGGGCAGGTTATGGAAACTTTAGAGGCAGAGCGAGAGGTAGAGGAGGTCCCGGAGGGAGTAATAGTAATAACAGAGGAAGTGTAAGAGAAGACAGATACTATCCCGCAGCACAAAGGTCTCGCGATAGAGAAGATAGGGACTTTGTAGGATTGGCTGACATGGTCATGGAGAGCTATTGATACCGACCGGGCTCCATCCCCCTTGGTCGAGCGGAGCCTATGGTCGATGTATCAATAGGGGGAAAAAGGAGTGCATTCATGATCGACACTGGTGCTGAACATTCGGTGGTGACTGACCTAGTTGCTCCTCCATCCGGAAGGACTATTACCGTAATAGGAGCAACTGGAAGGAGTGCTGCAAAACCGGTTCTTAAAAGTCGACTCTGTACATTGGGAGGCCACGTAGTAAAACATCAATTCCTTTACATGCCTGAATGTCCAGTCCAATTGTTGGGACGTGATTTGCTATCCAAATTACAAGCGCAGATTACGTTCCTACCAAACGGAACAACATCCTTAAAGTTTAATGGACCTTCAGGTATGTTACAAATCGCTATTTGTAACTGGCCCTTTAAATGGGAAATTGCCCTGCTTCCCTGGATTGTGGAGAAGCATGTTTGCCAGCCTCCTGCCTCATGACTATGGCCCCTGGAAGATTGTGCCCCTGAAAACTTATGGACTTTTATTGGGTGTGTATGGCCCTTTAAGAACCGTCTGGGGACATATTGTGACTTTGCTGAACAATGTCCCTTTAAGACTATGTCCCCAGACCTGTAAAATAATTTGCCCCTGGCTCTCTCCCACTTGGTTCAGTAAATAGGGCTTACTGAACCAAGTACCACACAGGCGGACCACCCAGAAGTTAAAGTGTGCAGGCAATTTACCTCCCAGGCTGTGAGGTTACTGCAGGTTAATTGCCGAGCGCTGGGTGGCCGCCATTCGGCAGCCGAACACGTGGCGGCGGCCATTTTAGTCATTCGAATGCGGTCAGCGGTGTATGCTAAAGATTCTGTGGAACCAAAATCGGCTACACATTTTGCCGAACACCGCTGACCCTTACCTTCTTCCATACTGAACTTGCAGCTCCAGAGACTAAGTCCCGTTCGAAATGGGACTTAGTCGTTTTTTCGCATGAAATTGACCGACCACACAGCCCAAATCTATGGAACTGTTTTGGGCAGGAAATTGTGCTTGCGGTCGGTCATAAAGGGACTTCCAGCTAACTTTTGATCCACTGGAGGGATTTGGCTGATTTTTGGAAGTGTTTATGTTTGATGTATGCTGAATCTGAATATGCATACTTTTATTGAAATTGAATGTATGGTTTTAAAGTTACAGTGTGTATGTGAAAACTGTATTTTTATTGTATGTAATAATTGGTTTAACTGTTTATCTGAGGGGAGGGAACCTGTGGGCTGTACTATGCTGTTATTGGTTAATTTCATCCTCCCCCTGGGAGTGTCCTGTGTGTACCTTATCCTAATAAAAAGCAGGCTGGGTGTTCCAGTCCTCAGACCTCTTCTGACCCTCAATACGTAGCCGTGTCTCGTTATTGGAGGGAACTGCTATATCACACTGGGGATTGCTATGCGCTGCATATTCCCCTGAGCTCTTAATCACTTAGCTCTTGTAAGAGCTTGTTCCGGATACGCTCTCCTGGAGGAGAGGTCTTCCCCACACGGTCCTGGAGGACAGAAGCCGATCCAGGGTGGAAGGAAGACGGCGCGGCTCCAGTTAAGCTACGGCGGTTGTGGAGCCTGCGGTGGTTGTGGTGTCGTCTGCAGTGCTTGGAGTCCTCTGAGAGCGCTAGGAGCATCCATCAACGGAGGGTACTCGGTCGGAGTACACGGAGCTCCGTTACAAGGTATTATGACATTATCCGTACCAAAGGAAGAAGAGTGTCGACTTTATACAGCGTTAACTAGCCAAAACCCCAAGAGTGATGAATCCTTATTCAACATACCAGGAGTTTGGGCAGAGAACAACCCACCAGGACTGGCCCGCAATATTCCACCCATTCGAATCGAACTAAAGCTTGGGGTTTATCCAGTGAGCCTACGGCAATATCACATCCCGCAGAAGGCTAAGAAAAATATTCAATCTTATCTGGATAAGTTCATACCAGGGCCGGACTGGGATAAAAATTCGGCCTGGGCATTTTTTTATCACAGCGGCCCACTAAGAAGGGGCGGTGCAGAGAGGGCGTGTTTTGTCGTCACTAACGACAAACACGCCCCCTTCTCAAAGTGCAGGCCAGGGCAGACCATGCGCAGAGCTCTGCTAAAGAGCTCTAGCATGAGAAAAAAGCCCTGTATTTGTTCTGCACAGTGCAAGCAAATTTAATAACATGCTTGCACTGTGTTTCCTTGCAACTTGTCTCTGGTGTCTCTATAAATGGATACCAGGAGACAAAAATGCCAGGAAAGAGTATCGTGCTGTGTTTGGAGCCTGCTTGTGGGATTGTGTGTGTGTGTGTATAGAGTGAGTTGATTGTGGTGTGGTATTGTGTAATAAGGTCGGTTTTAGTCGTGTTGTGTTTGTGGTGTAATGTAATGCATATGTGGCTAGGGTCTGTAAAGAATGTGTGTATAGGGGATGTAGCAAGTGTGTGCATACAGGCTATAGTGTGTGTGTGTGTGTATATGTGATGTAGTGTTTGTAGAGAGTGTGTGTTTAGGGGTGTAGTATGTGTTTGCTTACAAGGAATCTAGTGTGTGTATAGGGTATCCAGAGTGTGTATGTCAGGAATGTAGTGTGTGTGTGCGTGTGTGTATATATATATTATATATATATATATATATATATATATATATATATTTGGAAGTATTGTGTATGTGTGTGTTGGGGAGGTTCGGTGTGTATGTGAGGGGTGCAGTATGTGTGTATGATGGATGCTGTGTGTGATGTGTGTGAGGGTGATGTGTGTGAGGGTGCTGTGTGTGATGTGTTTTGTGATAGTGCTGAGTGTGATGTGTGTGAGTCCTGAGTGTGATGTGTGTGAGAGTGCTGAGTGTGATAGTGCTGTGGATGATGTGTGTGAGTGCTGAGGGTGATGTGTGTGAGAGTGCTGTGTGTGAGAGTGCCGAGTGTGATAGTGCTGTGGATGATGTGCGTGAGTGCTGAGTGTGATGTGTGTGAGAGTGCTGTGTATGATGGGTGTGAGAGTGCTGTGTGTGAAAGTGCTGTGATGGGTGTGAGACTGCTGTGTGTGATGGGTGTGAGAGTGCTGTGTGTGAAAGTGCTGTGATGGTGTGAGTGCTGTGTGTGATGGAGTGAGAGTGCTGTGTGTGATGGAGTGAGAGTGCTGTGTGTGATGGGAGTGAGAGTGCTGTGTGTGATGGGAGTGAGAGTGCTGTGTGTGATGGGAGTGAGAGTGCTGTGTGTGATGGGAGTGAGTGCTGTGTGTGAAAGTGCTGTGATGGGAGTGAGAGTGCTGTGTGTGATGGGAGTGAGAGTGCTGTGTGTGATAGTGATGTGTGTGCTGTGTGTGATGTGTGTGCTGTGTGTGATAGTGATGTGTGTGCTGTGTGTGATAGTGATGTGTGTGCTGTGTGTGAATGTTAGAAGGGATTGAGTGTTGGGGGGGTAAAATAAATAAAAAAGTATGCATTATGTCCCCCCCTCCCTTCTTACCTTTAGCCTGGGAGGGGGGGACCGGCATGCTGGTGAGTGGGTGGGGGGGACCGGCACTCCGACACCATCCCTGGTGGTCCAGTGGTGAGTGAACTTTAGCCTGAGGGCTAGAGTTCACTCTCGCGAGATCCGGTCGTTGCCATGGCAACGCGCCGGATCTCGCGAGAGGAACCCGGCGTAGCTGCAAGATAGAGCTCCGCCGGGTCCTCTACCTCCCTCCCCAGCCGCAGGTCTCTCCAAGGGGGCCGGTGAGGGAGATCTATGATCTCCTCACCGGCCCTTCATTGAAAACAGCGGGGCCGGCGCTCGGATAGTGCCGGCCCTGCATAGACCGGCAGGGGAGATCCTGGGACCTTCCCCTGCCGGCCTCGGCCCATGGCCACCGCGGCCCACCGGGCATTTGCCCGGTGTGCCCGATGGCCAGTCCGGGCCTGGTTCATACGGTATGGTATCCTAAAATTCTGTACTTCCCCCTGGAACACTCCATTGCTGCCTGTTCAAAAGCCCGGTACAGATGAGTATCGTCCTGTGCAGGACTTGAGAGCAGTCAATGATGCGGTTGTCAGTATACACCCAGTTGTGCCCAATCCGTATAACCTGCTTGCTTTAATTCCGGGCGGGGCTACCTATTTTACAGGTAGACCTCAAAGATGCCTTCTTTTGCCTCCGAATTGCCGCAGAAAGTCAATGTATCTTCGCTTTCCAATGGGAAAATGCTGTAACGGGCTCGAAACGCCAGATGACTTGGACAAGACTGCCCCAAGGGTTTAAAAACTCACCGACCCTATTTGATTCAGCTTTGAGTCAAGATCTACTGGATTTCAAGTCCATCCCAGGAGAGTGTGTATTATTACAATATGTAGACGACTTGTTGATAGCAGCAGTTACAAGAGAAATATGTCAGCAAGCAACACACGATCTACTACACATTCTCTGGAAGGCAGGATACAAGGTGTCTAGGAAGAAGGCTCAGTTGTGTCTGCCAACTGTCAAATATCTGGGATTTCATATCTCTGAAGGTCAAAGAATAATGGGGCCAGAGAGAAAAGAAGCTGTGTGCCAAATACCAACACCCAAGAATAGAAGACAAGTGCGAGAATTCTTGGGGGCAGCAGGCTTCTGTAGGATATGGATTCCCAGTTATGCGATATTGGCGAAACCTCTGTATGCAGCTATCAAGGGTACAGAACACGACCCCTTCCTATGGACTCAAGAACAGCAACGGCATTTGAAGATGTGAAGAGGGCTTTGATGAGTGCCCCAGCATTAGGTCTACCTGATCACACACGACCATTCTACCTGTATGTACACGAGCAAAGAAGAATGGCTGTGGGAGTATTGACACAGTACTTGGGATCATGGCAAAGACCTGTTGCCTACATGTCTAAGCAACTGGACGCAGTGGCCAGCGGTCTTCCACCTTGTCTAAGAGCCGTAGCTGCAGCCGCCCTGCTGGTAGCTGAAGCCGATAAACTCACTCTGGGTCAAGAACTTTATGTACGAGTTCCACATGCAGTACAGACGTTGTTGGATTACAAAGGAAATCATTGGTTTAGTAACAGCCGTATGACCAAGTATCAAGCAATGTTGTGTGAAAACCCAAGAGTGCATTTAGAGACTGTAAATACCTTAAATCCAGCTACCCTTCTGCCGCAACCTACTGAAAGTCAACACGATTGTTTGGAAGTGATGGATGAAGTATTTTCAAGTAGACCAGATCTACGTGATTTTCCCATCCAGAACCCCGATGTCCAATATTATACAGACGGCAGTAGTTATGTGAAAGAAGGGATTTGCTATGCAGGATATGCAGTAACGACGATAGATAAGGTGATAGAAGCTCGGCCACTGGCAAAAGGAACATCAGCACAAAAGGCAGAATTGATAGCACTGACACGAGCGTTACAATTGGCTGAAGGTTTAAGAGTGAACATCTACACGGACTCCAAGTATGCGTTTTTAACCACTCATGCCCATGGAGCTTTGTATAAAGAAAGAGGACTATTGAATTCAGAGGGCAAAGAAATCAAGTACGCAGCTGAAATACTACAACTATTGGAAGCAGTATGGGAACCGAAAGAAGTCGGTATTATACATTGTCGAGCGCATCTGAGAGGAGATGGTGATGTAACCAAAGGAAATCGGATGGCAGATAGTGCAGCTAAGCGTGCCGCTGAATCAGGAAGACAGGAATATGTGGAACATATAGCTGCTCTTATTCCAACTCCACTGTCTCAATGGACTCTGGTTTATACAGCTCAAGAAGAGGAGTGGTTAAAGACTGAACCTGGAAAGTATTTGGAGAACAAATGGTATCAGTTAGAAGATGGGAGAATAGTTATTTCAGCATCACTAGCGGCAGAAATCGTCCAAAACTATCATAACGGGACGCATTCTGGAAGAGATAGTACAGAAGAATCTCTCAGAAAACATTTCTACATACCAAGATTGTCCAACTTAACTCAAGCCATTGTACGAAGATGTGTAACGTGTGCTAAAAATAATGCAAGGCAAGGACCAGTAAAGCCACCAGGAGTTCAGTATATGGGGGGACTCCCTATGTCCGATCTACAAATTGACTATACAGTAATGCCTAAATCTGGTGGACATCGCTACCTACTAGTAGTTGTGTGCACCTATTCAGGCTGGGTAGAAGCATATCCTACTCGTACAGAGAAAGCAGGAGAAGTTGTGAGATTCCTGCTACGAGAAATAATACCCCGATATGGACTACCCTGCTCTATAGGATCGGACAATGGTCCAGCTTTTGTTCATCAGTGCCTACAACAACTGACTCATATGCTTGGTATAAAGTGGAGACTTCATACGGCATATAGACCTCAGAGTTCTGGTAAAGTAGAGAGAATGAATAGAACTATTAAGAACCAGTTGGCAAAAATGTGTCAGGAATAGTGATGTACCGAACTGTCCGCCGGCGAACAGTTCCCGGCGAAATTAGCGTGTTCGCGTTCGCCGCGGGCGGACACATGCGCAGTTCGATCCGCCCCCTATTCGTCATCATTGGGCAAACTTTGACCCTGTGCCTCTCGGTCAGTAGACACATTCCAGCCAATCAGCAGCACTCCCTCCCTTCCACACCCTCCAACCTCCCTCCCAGCATCCATTTTCGATTCATTCGGAAGATGCATGCTTAGTGAGAGGAGGGAAAGTTTAGCTGCTGCTGATTACATAGGGAAATTGATAGCTAGGCTAGGGTATTCAGTGTCCACTACAATCCTGAAGGACTCATCTGATCTCTGCTGTAAGGACAGCACCCCAAAAAGCCCTTTTTAGGGCTATAACATCAGGCTGCTTTTTTTTTTTTTTTTCCTGTGTAATGTAATTGCAGGTTGTAACAGATCCTTACAAATCTCTGGTGGCTGTGAAGCAAGCAAGGGAATTACAACTTAATCATCTATTCGTTTCATTCCTCTGTTCGTATGATTCCGTACGAATTCCGTGTGTAAAATATAGGTGGCCGCCATTTCGGGACTTTACACGTGTTCGCGGCCATCTTGTGCACGAACAGCGGTGTTTGCCTGTAACCGCATGGAACTAAAAACGGATACGCAAACAGGCGAACACCGCTGAGTCCTCCAGACCTCCATAAGTTCGTACGGAAACTACCGAACGTCCCACCGTTCGGTAGTTATACTCAATCGTCTATGGGGATTTCAGCGAACCCCGCGATTCGAATGGATGGCAAGATTTTTGTACCTTTTTACCGTGCGAACAGAGACCGACCGCAAGGCCAAAACTCATGGAACTATTTTCGGCTAGTTGGTCTGTGCGGTCGGTCAAAACTTTGGAACTCTGTATCTCCCGAACCATTCATCCAAACGGGCTGATTTTTGGACAGATTGTTCCCCTAACCAAGACCTCTCAAGCGGTGCTGGACTTAAAGGTGTACCCCCTGTTTTTGGGGTACATCCAGAACTGGGGTAAAATATTGTACGTTATAATTGTGTTATGTGGTTATCTGAGGGGAGGAGACGTGGGGGTGTTACCTTGTGTATAATTGGTTGTTTTTATCCTCCCCCTGGGAGTGTCCTGTGTGTGCCTTTTCCTAATAAAAAGCAGGCTGGGTGTTCCAGTCCTCAGTTCATCTTGACCCTTCAAAACGTAGCCTCGTCTCGTTCTTGGAAGGGGATTATTTGGGGATGTTATTCTGCTCCTGTTACAGCTGAACCTGATTCTCGCTCTGGATATCGTGGATGGGATTACATCAGCTTACTTCTCCACAGCAGCTTGCAGGGAAAAAGGACGTCTTCAACGGCAGATACCCTCTCTCTACCTGGGTAGCCGTTACATTGGTGGCAGCGGCGGGATGGTCCTTTTATCCAAAGAACAAGCACTGAATGGAGTCACAGTATGCCAAGCTGAAAAGACCCACACTAAAGGATTTATTGGAGAATCGTGGTAGGAGTGCCAGCAACAGACCACGGAGGGAGCTGATAGCTGACCTACTGGAGCTGGACGAGATGGATAGGTCCATGGAGGTAACTGAACCCATGGCACCCATCAGTGAGGACGATGTGATTACGGCAATTGTACAGCGGAGATTAGCGTTGTATTCAGTCACGTCTACAGAACTAATAACCCAACTGTTCCGGGAAGCAAGGGAAGAGATCCAAACCAAGAGGGAACAAGAAATGGAACTGGTAAGAGCCAGACAGCTCACTACACAGACAGTTCCTACCCCGCTACCCACTACTACGGTAAAGAAAATTCCCTTCACTGCATTTAAAACCTTTGTGGAAAATGAAGAGGAAATTGATGGGTATTTGGCTGACTTTGAAAGGCAGTGCTCTCTACATCAAATACCACCAGAGCAATGGGTCACTATCCTGGCGGGAAAATTGTCAGGAAAAGCTAATGAGGCTTTTCGAGCACTCACTACAGAGGAGATCACGCAGTACCAAAAAGTAAAAGAGGCACTGCTCACCAGGTATGCGGTAACCCCAGAAGCATACCGTCGCCGCTTCCGGGAGTCCAAAAAGAAAGCTGTGGACTCCCACATGGAATGGGCCAATCGACTACAAAGAGTGGCATCACATTGGGTCCAAGGGTGTAAGGCCAACACCGGAGAGGAGGTATTGCAGTTGTTCTTAATGGAACATTTCTTCCAAGATTTGGCTGCGGACATACAAGACTGGGTACGAGACCGGCGCCCCGCTAATTTAAATGAGGCGGCTCGGCTGGCCGATGAATACGCCGAGACAAGGAGAGTAGGCCAGGGTACTACACGACCAGCTCATAAGATAGAGCCACGTACCCCAGCCGCTGTCTCACGCCCAGAGTTTCGAGCTCCAGTCCCACCAGGACCACCACGTCCTCAGGGACCTACCAACTACCCCCGAGATTTGTCAAAGGTGACGTGCCATCACTGCGGCAACCTCGGACATATTGCCCGATGTTGTCCTCTAAGATCTAATAACAACAACTGGAGACGTACAACTCCCAACACAGAGGCCCCTGCATCACGACCCGCTGCGGCTCACTGTCTAGAAGCCGAAATGGGCCCTGAGGAATGCCTGGGGATTTTGTATGAAGCAGATCCCATACAAGCTGCTTCTCCAGATAACCGACAACATCATCGACAGGAGGTTCGGGTGAATGGACAAATAGCACAAGGCCTAAGAGACACCGGGGCTACCATCACTTTGATCCAAAAACACCTAGTAAAGCCAGAGAATGTGTCTACCCGCACTGTTGCTGTTCGGGTCGCAGGGGGCGCTGTTTTTCGCTTGCCCACTGCCCGAGTACACTTAGACTGGGGAGTCGGATCAGGAAAAACCACAGTTGGCATTATGGACAACTTGCCTGCCGAGGTCGTATTGGGAAATGACATTGGCCCCTTGACTTCAGCATATTTGCCCACACCTGCTGCCGCTTGTCCCGTAACCACCCGCTCACAGACCCGTGTCGCAGATGATCCTAATACAGGCCGGGAGACCCAGGAAAGCCAAGCACCCACATGTAACCCCACTACGATAAGCAGGCCCATAGCTTGGGACACCCCAGAGGAGTTTGGGAGGGAAACTAGAGAGGACCCCACCCTCCAAAAGTATCGGGAATTAGCTGACAGTAGGGGGGGCAAACAGGAACGTTTTCTATGGGATGGGGACAGGTTATACAGACTGACAGAAGGCAGAAAGAGAGGCTGTCCCCCTTCGCAGAAGCGCCAACTAGTGGTACCCAGAAAATACCGGTTGGAACTTCTTCGAATCGGCCACGACATTCCGTTGGCAGGACATCTAGGGGGTAACCGTACCACCTTCAGGATCACCCAGACCTTCTTTTGGCCGGGGATCTCAAAGGATGTGCGACGTTACTGCAGTACTTGTGACGTATGCCAACGGGTAGGGAAGAGAGGGGATCACCCTAAAGCTCGACTGTTACCTATGCCTGTGATCGAGGAACCATTTAGCCGGGTGGCAGTCGACCTAGTGGGACCCCTACCTAACCCCAGTCCCTCTGGTAAGAAATACATCCTTACCGTAGTGGACTATGCTACTCGCTACCCGGAAGCCGTCGCTCTGACGAATATCCAGGCTGACACTGTCGCCAGTGCTTTAGTCGGGATATTCACCCGAGTGGGATTCCCTCAGGAAATCTTGTCCAATAGAGGGACCCAGTTTACCGCAGACCTAACCCAGCAGCTATGGAAGGTTTGTGGTATTAAGCCCCTACTTAGCTCCCCGTACCACCCTCAGACTAACGGTCTCTGTGAACACTTTAACGGTACCCTAAAGCAATTGCTACGGACCTTTACAGCGGAATACAAAGACTGGGAACGGTTCTTGCCGCACCTCCTGTTCGCTTATCGGGAGGTGCCGCAGGAATCCACAGGGTTCTCTCCCTTTGAACTGCTCTATGGCCGGAGAGTACGAGGCCCTCTCGACCTCATCCGAGAGCACTGGGAGGGAGAGACAGAACATGAGGGTGTCCCCATCGTACCATATGTGCTGGAAATGCGGGACCGTATGGAACAGTTAGCCCGGATGGCACGGGACCATCTCCATGCGGCCCAGGGGCGTCAGAAACGTTGGTACGATCAGGGCGCCCGCCAGAGAACGTTCCAAGTAGGCCAGAAGGTGCTGGTGCTTAGACCTGTCAAAGGGAATAAGCTCCAGACCTCCTGGCAGGGCCCTTACAAAGTGGTAGCACAGGTCTGTGACACCACCTATGTAATTGCCAGCAGCAAAGATGAAAGGATCCAGAAGTCCTTTCACGTAAACTTATTAAAAGAATATCAGGAAAGACCCGAGGATATAGCCGCCATATGTATACCAGCCACTGAAGACCCTGACAGCTTACCCATACCCGACCTATTAGCTAACTCGGAACCTAAGACCCTGCTCAATACCGTACAACTAGGGGAGCGGTTAACCCCCGCCGAAAAGGGACAGATCCGACAACTGCTGACTGAGAAGGGGTTGACGTTTTCCCAAGAGCCCGTATACACCCCCTTAGCAACTCACTATGTAGAGACCCCAGGACAAACCCCTCTCTGACAAACTCCCTATAGGATCCCTGAGGCAGTAAAAGAGGAGATGAGGAAGGAAATCCAAGAGATGTTAAGACTGGGAGTGATAGAGCCATCTGACAGTCCGTGGGCCTCACCTGTGGTCCTAGTTCCCAAAAAGGATGGAACTACCCGATTCTGTGTCGATTATCGACGTCTCAATGACAGAACCGTGACAGACGCATATCCCATGCCCCGAGTAGACGAGCTATTAGATCGTATTGCCAGGGGACGTTATCTGACCACCATCGATTTGTGCAAAGGGTATTGGCAGATTCCCCTGGCCAAGGAGGCTATCCCTAAGTCGGCCTTTGTCACCCCATTTGGCTTGTACCAGTTCAAGGTCATGCCATTTGGGATGAAAAATGCCCCGGCTACATTTCAGCGCTTAGTGGACCGCCTCCTTGATGGCTTCCAGGATTTCGCTTGCGCGTACCTGGATGACATTGCGATTTATAGCGAAACCTGGGGAGAGCACTTAAGGCATGTAGAGGCCGTACTGGATCAGATTCGGGCCGCAGGCTTGACTCTGAAACCAGAAAAGTGTAACTTCGGCATGGCCGAAGTCCAGTACCTGGGACACCGGGTGGGATGTGGGAAGCAGCGCCCAGAACCCGCTAAAGTTGAAGCTGTAGCTAATTGGCCCACACCCCACACCAAAACTCAGGTCTTAGCATTTTTGGGGACGGCAGGATATTATAGGAGGTTTGTCCCTGACTATAGCACCATCGCAAAACCCTTGACAGACCTAACCAAAAAGAACTTGCCTAGGATAGTCCTGTGGTCTCCCGCCTGTGAAACCGCCTTTCAGGCCCTAAAGAATGCTCTAATTCATGCACCTGTCCTGTCTGCCCCCGTCCCTAACAAAAGATTTGTCGTTCATACAGATGCATCCATGTATGGACTGGGGGCAGTTCTAAGCCAGGTCGGAGAAGATGGAGGCGAGCACCCTGCCGCGTATCTCAGTAGAAAACTGTTACCTAGAGAAGTGAGTTACGCGGCAGTGGAAAAGGAATGCTTAGCCCTGGTCTGGGCACTAAAGAAACTCACCCCATATTTGTACGGACAAGAATTTACACTAATCACCGACCATAACCCCCTGGTATGGCTGAATAGAGTAGCTGGAGATAATGGACGTTTATTGAGATGGAGCCTAGCACTGCAACCCTACAACTTCTCCATTCAATACCGCCCTGGCAGGTTTAATGGGAATGCCGATGGTCTGTCCAGGCAAACAGAACTATTGCCCTAACAAGGGACCGGACAGCCCCAAGTTGACCCGAAAAGGATCAATCCGGGTCTGCCGGAGTGTTCCACAAAAGGGGAGCAGTGTAACAGATCCTTACAAATCTCTGGTGGCTGTGAAGCAAGCAAGGGAATTACAACTTAATCATCTATTCGTTTCATTCCTCTGTTCGTATGATTCCGTACGAATTCCGTGTGTAAAATATAGGTGGCCGCCATTTCGGGACTTTACACGTGTTCGCGGCCATCTTGTGCAGAACAGCGGTGTTTGCCTGTAACCGCATGGAACTAAAAACGGATACGCAAACAGGCGAACACCGCTGAGTCCTCCAGACCTCCATAAGTTCGTACGGAAACTACCGAACGTCCCACCGTTCGGTAGTTATACTCAATCGTCTATGGGGATTTCAGCGAACCCCGCGATTCGAATGGATGGCAAGATTTTTGTACCTTTTTACCGTGCGAACAGAGACCGACCGCAAGGCCAAAACTCATGGAACTATTTTCGGCTAGTTGGTCTGTGCGGTCGGTCAAAACTTTGGAACTCTGTATCTCCCGAACCATTCATCCAAACGGGCTGATTTTTGGACAGATTGTTCCCCTAACCAAGACCTCTCAAGCGGTGCTGGACTTAAAGGTGTACCCCCTGTTTTTGGGGTACATCCAGAACTGGGGTAAAATATTGTACGTTATAATTGTGTTATGTGGTTAGCTGAGGGGAGGAGACGTGGGGGTGTTACCTTGTGTATAATTGGTTGTTTTTATCCTCCCCCTGGGAGTGTCCTGTGTGTGCCTTTTCCTAATAAAAAGCAGGCTGGGTGTTCCAGTCCTCAGTTCATCTTGACCCTTCAAAACGTAGCCTCGTCTCGTTCTTGGAAGGGGATTATTTGGGGATGTTATTCTGCTCCTGTTACAGCTGAACCTGATTCTCGCTCTGGATATCGTGGATGGGATTACATCAGCTTACTTCTCCACAGCAGCTTGCAGGGAAAAAGGACGTCTTCAACGGCAGATACCCTCTCTCTACCTGGGTAGCCGTTACACAGGTGCCTGCCTGCCAGCTTCTGTGTGAGGTTCACATTGGATACTGTGCCTATTTGCCCAGTGCCACCACTCATATCTGTTTTAACAATTGGTTAAGCTTTAGATTTAAAATAAATAATTTTTTTTCACTGTAATAGAAGAGCAGTTAGTTGTCTGCAAGCGTCTGTGTTTCAGGCCTACTTCAGCGTGTGCTCTGCAGACCTGTGCCAGCGTGCTTTGACAGTTGCCAATCATATCTGGTGTCTCTATAGCGTGCTTTTACAACCAAAATTTTGTTTCCACTGTAATAGAAGAGCAGTTGCCTGCCTGCCAGCTTCTGTGTGAGGTTCACATTGGATACTGTGCCTATTTGCCCAGTGCCACCACTCATATCTGTTTTAACAATTGGTTAAGCTTTAGATTTAAAAGAAATAATTTTTTTTCACTGTAATAGAAGAGCAGTTAGTTGTCTGCAAGCGTCTGTGTTTCAGGCCTACTTCAGCGTGTGCTCTGCAGACCTGTGCCAGCGTGCTTTGACACTTGCCAATCATATCTGGTGTCTCTTTAGACTACTAAAGTCCCCTTGACTACTGGGTGTGCAGGCTTGACCTGTGGCCTGAGCTATCCCAATTTGCGATAGAACTTCTGGCCTGCCCCGCTTCAAGTGTCCTGTCAGAAAGGACCTTCAGTGCAGCAGGAGGTATTGTCACTGAGAAGAGAAGTCGCCTAGGTCAAAAAAGTCTAGATTACCTCACCTTTATTAAGATGAATGAGGGATGGATCCCGAAGGGACTGACACTGGGCGATACATTCAATTAAAAAAGGCCTGATGAGATGAGCTGCCTTGGGCTAAAAATGGTCCACTGCTGTATTTTAGCTCTGAATGACGTTTGACTTGCGTGACTTATCCGCCACCAACTAGGGTTCAAGCCGCCATGTTTTAGGGCACTTTCTGCCTGTGAAACAAACATAAATTTTTCTGGCCGCTGCTACAGCAGCGGCTGCAACAATACCACATTTTTCAGGCATGTGTACATGCCTAATTTTTAGCCCCACTGGTGCAAGTGGACTGATTACAATTACAGGGCCTCTAAAGAGTCCTGTATTGTTATTTGGCGTCATTACCTTCCTGCGTCGGGAAGATTTCTTGCACAAGGCGCCCAAAGGCCTAAGGCTGGCCCTGCACATGGGTCAGTGGCTCTGCACCAGATTTCCCTCCAATTGATCAAAGTTAAAGGATTTCAAGTGGACTGATTACAATTACAGGGCCTCTAAAGAGTCCTGTATTGTTATTTGGCGTCATTACCTTCCCGCGTCGGGAGTGGGTCATTTGCGCCCCTGCTGCCTTCCTTGCATGTGGTAGCTGTTTGTCAGGGATTTGTCAATCCATATCTGCCAAGTGACCCTATGTAGGGGTAACAGTCCCTATTCTACTCTGTGTCGGTGTGTATCATGGTCTCTGTGGACAGGGAACAGTCTCTATTCTGCTCTGTGCCAGTGTGTATCAGGGGTTTTGAGGACAGGTGTCAATCCATATCTGCCAAGTGACCCTATGTATATCTGCTGTCAGTACACAGGAAAAGTTTAAATATTTCTTGTTCTACGTTCTCTGCAACTCCACGCACCGACTCATCCAATACGTGAAGATCTGGGGTTTCTCTGACTCTCCTCAGTAGTGTATCAAACAGAGTCTGCACTGTGGTAACACGGACATCTTCAGGACATAACTCAACTATTTGCAGATAGGCAGTCTGCAGCTTCTCTTTTTCACCTGTTCTCTTCTTTCTCTTATGCGTATTCTTGTCTATATGCAGGTGGTCTCTTGCCTTTCTTTTAACCAATTCGTTCCTTCCATATGGTTTCAAAAGATCTCTGGCATCATTACTTTCAACGCAAATAACGTCATCATAGTTAGTCTCCTCATTATTCACCGGGAAGAGAGTGTTTGCACTGACTACCCACAGCATGCTCTTGCCATTGCCTACTCCACCTTCAACGACAGGGTGCAAGTCCCAAGGAGAAGGATCATTCACTTTATTATCTGTGTTTATTTCACAAGTAGTGCCTGGAACATCCTCATGGGTCACAAGATGTAAATCTGGACTAATGTCAACCCCAGGGTCTGGAAAATCTAAAGAGTCCTGTATTGTTATTTGTCGTCACTACCTTCCCGCGTCGGGAGTGGGTCATTTGCGCCCCTGCTGCCTTCCTTGCATGTGGTAGCTGTTTGTCAGGGATTTGTCAATCCATATCTGCCAAGTGACCCTATGTAGGGGGAACAGTCTCTATTCTGCTCTGTGTCAGTGTGTATCAGGGATCATTAGGATAGGTGTCAATCCATATCTGCCAAGTGACCCTATGTAGGGGGAACAGTCTCTATTCTGCTCTGTGTCAGTGTGTATCAGGGGTTTTGAGGACAGGTGTCAATCCATATCTGCCAAGTGACCCTATGTAGGGGGAACAGTCTCTATTCTGCTCTGTGTCAGTGTGTATCAGGGATCATTAGGATAGGTGTCAATCCATATCTGCCAAGTGACCCTATGTAGGGGGAACAGTCCCTATTCTGCTCTGTGTCAGTGTGTATCAGGGGTTTTGAGGACAGGTGTCAATCCATATCTGCCAAGTGACCCTATGTAGGGGGGAACAGTCTCTATTCTGCTCTGTGTCAGTGTGTATCAGGGGTTTTGAGGACAGGTGTCAATCCATATCTGCCAAGTGACCCTATGTAGGGGGAACAGTCTCTATTCTGCTCTGTGTCAGTGTGTATCAGGGCTGGGCTTTGAGGACAGGTGTCAATGTTAGGTGATTTCTGCCCTTTATGGATTAAAAGCAGACTCTGCATCAACTGTGCAATTTTCCATGGGAGTTTTGCCATGGATCCCCCTCTGGCATGCCACAGTCCAGGTGTTAGTCCCCTTGAAACAACTTTTCCATCACTATTGTGGCCAGAAAGAGTCCCTGTTGTTTTTAAAATTCGCCTGCCCATTGAAGTCAATGGCGGTTCGCGCGGTTCGCCGGCTCGCGAACATTTGCGGAAGTTCGCGTTCGCCGTTCGCAAACCGAAAATTCCGGGTTCGCGACAACACTAGTCAGGAAACCCAACTTAAGTGGAACGTTCTTTTGCCCATAGCTCTGTTGCGAATTCGCAGTACACCTACCAGAAGGATGGGCCTCTCTCCTTTTGAAATCATGTATGGGCGTCCACCTCCCGTACTTGGTAACTTAAGGGGGGATTTGAGTCAGTTGGGAGAAGGAATTACCCGGCAGCAGGTTGTAGAGTTGGGTAAGACTATGGAGGAGGTACAGAAATGGGTACAAGATAGATTACCTGTGAATATTTATCCCCCTGTTCATAGTTACCACCCAGGAGACCAAGTGTGGATTAAAGAGTGGAATAATGTACCGTTAGGGCCCAAGTGGAGAGGTCCTTATGTTGTTCTTTTGTCTACCCCTACAGCGATAAAAGTGGCTGAAGTGACTCCGTGGATTCATCACTCCAGGGTTAAACCAGCAGCGGTAGATTCTTGGCAAGCTACATCAGATCCAGAGAATCCCTGCAAGATCCGGTTAAAGCGCACGACTCAGTCGGAGTGACGAGGAAAACTTGTGGATTACAAATTTTATTGTTTCAGAGATTGGTAAGTGAGTGTTTAGACGGCCATAATAAAGCCTGTCTGCTCACCGACGTGTAATTTAAAAGCCAGGAAAGTCTCGAAGGGACCCCTGTGAAGACGAGCAGAACTCCATTCCCTGCAGCCTTTACCTCCTGGAAGCTGAGGTGCCATCGCACGGACGAAGACTGAGGATGCAGCCAACGAAAGATGTACTTGTGATAATGTTTATTTATATGTATTTTTATATTCAGGAAGGTAGAGGTACCGACACTCCTAGCTGTGAGGTATGCATTAAGACTACAAGAACAGGTAACCATATTTCCCAGACCCTAATTTGGCATTCGCAATATGAGTGTAAAGGTGATGTGTCTAGGTGTATATATCTAGGTATAGAATATAGTGTATGCCATTTAGGAGTAGGAGAACCTAGGTGCTTCAGTCCAGAGTATCAACCCCGTACAATTTGGTTGACTCTCAGGAATGGAGATCCTCAGGGGACCCTAATTAATAAGACGGTGTTAGAATCCGTACATTCTTCGGGTGTTCTGCTATTTGATGCGTGTAAGGCGATATCAAGTGGTAGAAAACCGTGGAATGTATGTGGGGATCTTAGATGGGAGAGAACGTATGGGTCTAATGATAAATATATTTGTCCCAATAGTAAAAATAAGTATGTGAGTCCTAGATGCCCAAATAGGGATTATAATTTTTGCCCATATTGGTCTTGTGTGGGGTGGGCAACTTGGGGACAGACAGCAGACAAGGACATGATTGTGACTAAGTTGCCTACCAATCCATATTGTAAGTCTATGGAATGCAATCCAGTCCATATTCTTATAAATAATCCTTACCAATTCTTAGATAGATATGGTAACTTGTTTGGGTTTCAAATATACGGGACGGGTTTAGACCCTGGGACAGTATTGTTTATAGGGATAGAGACCGATACGGTAACCTCCCAAACTCATCAGGTATTCCATTTGTTTTATGAAGAGATGAGTATAGATAATAAGATCCCCCATAACGCTAAAAACCTGTTCATAGATTTAGCTGAGAGTATTGCCGGTAGTCTTAATGTAACCAACTGCTATGTGTGTGGAGGTACTAACATGGGAGACCAATGGCCTTGGGAAGCAAAGGAGGTAATGTCCGGTTCTGAGGCAGTTGAACAATTAATATCTACACAAGCCGATTATCAGATGAGTGTTAGAGGTAAATCTGAGTGGAGATTAAAGACCTCCATCATAGGTTATGTTTGCATAGCAAGGAAAGGAATGATGTTTAATACTTCTGTAGGAGAGTTAACTTGTCTAGGGCAAAAAGCTTATGATGATGATACAAAGAATACAACTTGGTGGTCGGCTTCAAATGTCTCAGAACCATCTAACCCGTTTGCAAGATATGCCAATTTAAAGGACGTATGGTTTGATTTATCTATCACATCTAGTTGGAAAGCCCCAGCAAATTTGTACTGGATCTGTGGTAAGAAGGCCTATTCGGAGTTGCCACAGGACTGGGAAGGGGCATGTGTGTTGGGTATGCTCAAACCATCCCTCTTCTTGTTACCTATTGAAACAGGTGAGACTTTGGGTGTTAAAGTGTATGATGTGAATCATAGAAAGAAAAGGGGACCCATAGAGATAGGCGCCTGGGAAGATGATGAATGGCCTCCCCAGCGTATTATAGATTATTATGGGCCAGCCACATGGGCAGAGGATGGTACTTTCGGATATAGAACCCCAATTTATATGCTCAACCGCATTATAAGGTTACAGGCGGTGGTTGAGATAATTACTAATGAGACCTCACAAGCGCTCAATCTTCTAGCGAAGCATAATACCAGGATGAGGACAGCAGTCTACCAAAATAGATTAGCTTTGGATTACCTATTGGCAGTAGAGGGAGGTGTATGTGGGAAGTTTAACCTGAGCAATTGCTGTCTTCAAATAGATGACGAAGGGCAAGCAATAGCTGAGCTTACTAGCCATATGGTTAAACTAGCGCATGTGCCTACTCAGGTATGGAAAGGGTACAATCCAAGTAGTTGGTTTGGTAACTGGTATGAGCAGTTTGGAGGGCTTAAGGCATTGGTAGGCGGAGTCATACTGATTTTAATGTTGTGTCTGCTCTTGCCTTGTCTTATTCCCTTAGTAGTTAGGTCTGTGCAAAGCCTGATAGAAAATATAGCAGAAAGGAAGGCTGCAGCACAGATAATGGCTATATATAAATATGAGGCTCTAGATCAGGGAGAACTAATGCAGGTAGAGGAGTGTTGAGGGATTCACATCATAAGAAAAGTCTGGTCTGGTTCATGGTAACCTGAGGTGTATGCAAACCAAGGTTAAGTGATGCCTCAAGTAATTGTGAAATATCAAGAGGCATCAAAGGGGGGAATGTGGTGGAATCTCGGTAAAAATAAATTTAGTAGGCCGAGATTACCACGTGGCATGTGTACGTGCATATGCTGACGTATCGGTCGGTTGGTTGCACGTGGCAAGATACGATCAGTAGTGTACGGAGCATGTGCGAGAATACAGGATGTAGTATTCCCCTCCTCCATTGTGCTGGACAAGCCATGCGGTCAAGCAGGAAGTTAATTCTTATTTGTTTTGATTGGTTAACAGAATGTGCGGGTGGAGCTTAATATGGGAGGAGTTATGTGCCTATATAAGGAGCCTGCACTATTGTCCGGGGCTCAGAACTTGTTGTATTTTGGTGACATTAGTCCCTCTGAGTCCCGATCGGTGAACCGAATAAAGAATCTCTTCCTTCCTGAAGAAACCTGTGTCCATCTCTCTGTGCTTGGCTTCCGTCAGTTTCTCCGGTATCAATATCTGTCAGGAATCCCTGAATAAGCCTTCACATGTATGTATGTATATGTATATATATATATATATATATATATATATATATATATATATATATATATATATATATATATATATATATATATATATATATATATTAAAATTAGACAACCTAAGCTATTAAACTTGGGGTATTTTGACTCTTTTCATGCAAACATTTTACCACCGATCTATGCCAAATGTAAACAACAAAAAAACAATGGTGTTTTTTTTGACACATACAGCAATTTAAGAATACATGTACGGAGAACTTTAAATGAACACTATAGTCACCTAAATTACTTTAGCTAAATAAAGCAGTTTTAGTGTATAGATCATTCACTGCTCAATTCACTGTCATTTAGGAGTTAAATCACTTTGTTTCTGTTTATGCAGTCCTAGCCACACCTCCCCCTGGCTATGATTGACAGAGCCTGCATGAAAAAACAACTGGTTTCACTTTCAAACAGATGTAATTTACCTTCAATAATTGTATCTCAATCTCTAAATTGATCTTTAATCACATACAGGAGGCTCTTGCAGGGTCTAGCAAGCTATTAACATAGCAGGGGATAAGA
The DNA here is from genome assembly GCF_036172605.1 of Pelobates fuscus. Lineage (NCBI taxonomy): Eukaryota > Metazoa > Chordata > Amphibia > Anura > Pelobatidae > Pelobates > Pelobates fuscus. The sequence goes on along the minus strand of NC_086323.1, from coordinate 208,529,165 downwards.
AAATCTTAATTAAACAGAACTTGCAATAAAGAAAGCCTAAATAGGGCTCTCTTTACAGGAAGTGTTTATGGAAGGCTGTGCAAGTCACATGCAGGGAGGTGTGACTAGGGTTCATAAACAAAGGGATTTTTTTTTTTTAAATTCTTTATTTTGTTCGTGCAGAGAGAAAAACATGCAAGTTGCACTGCCACAACAGCTGGTGCAGATCTATTGGCATTCACATATGTTACTTGGCATTAGAGACATTGTTTTTTTTTCACTTTACAAAAAAAAAAAAAGTGCAATCAGGTTAGCATCATATACTTCCTAACCACCTAGAATGAACAGTCGCTTTGTCTACCGCTTGATAGTGTGGTTTAGGACAAAATAAAGGTGAGGGTCATGCTAAAAACATCGTTTTATAGGCTTATGTCGGGGATGAACGGCTACGTGCCCGGTCTACTCATGTTAGCGCCTAGTGCGTTGAAACAGGAAGGATATAACACAACAAGTTTAAGAGGTAACTAGGAGTCGGAGCTCAGGTAATACGGTGCCATTGCTCACTGTGTCCCAACAATAATTGTCAGTGTTCTGAGTGACATGTTAAAACAGTGTTAAGGCATGTATCATGCTTGAGATATAACATGGGTAAGACTGTCGTGGAGTAAATATGAGTGAACTGCTTGGGCATTGCTCAATTGCTTGATTACCTGCTAAAGAAGGATACATTCTAAATAAGGTACCATCCTAAATAAGGCACGATTGCGTTTGCTTGTGTAATTACTGTGCTACTGCCCGTTTGGTATGTCGCATCTTACAGTTAAGTTACTAGTTTTATAGTTGCTTGCTGAATAGTTCAGTCACAGTGAATACTATCGCTTGTAACTTTCTGAATAATGGTTTCTACGCTATGTCATAAGCTAGTCAAACATAAAATAATTATACTAAACATACAAAATATACATGCGTCGGACATAATAACTCTTGGCTTCTTTGGAGTTTACACAATATATAATTATTACAGTAAATCGTGCTAGGCTAAGTGTGCACCCACCACTACTAGTTGTGCATATGATTATAGGTGTATTGCACCTTTTTATAATGCATCACAATTCTGTAGGGCAGCATAAGGCTTATGTGTGCGCATGGAACAGGGTTAGTAAATCGATTGTGTGTTATAGTATAAGCTAGTGGGTTATCTGCATTACGCTGGGAGGCAATACAGATAAATATGTAAATAAGGGTCGCGGTGGCAATAACTATTGAAGGGTTGTGTGCGTGCTAAATAAAGCAAGGCTATGCATAGTATGTGGGAAGTATACAAGGCACCTTAAGAGCAGTATTATGGGGGAGAAGAAGCTGCGGATTCTGGCATTTATATAACTAGCGTCCCTTCACACATAGCCGACTCAACCTATGCCCGCGGCTGTCAGTCCAAATCCACCCGTGGGGGAGCTTGAGTCTCTCGGCTTGTCCCTCTGACTCCTTGCATCTGCTTGCACTGGCCTGCCCCTCATGAGGTAGGAAGGAGAGTCCGGGTCGCCGTGAGTTCCGTGTCTCCCTGCCGTCTGTCCCTTCCGTCTTCCAACCGCTCTCGCTGCTTTGGAGGTCGTGGATGCGGATCTGAAGCGGGGTGCTGGGGAGGTGCTGGTCCGTTGTGGCATCTTCGTCCCTTGCAGTGGTAAGAGATGGTTGCTGGCTAGGTGCGTGGTTGGTGACTGAGCGCCTCTTCCCTGCGGGTCTGTTTCAGCGGTGATGGTCGTGCGGCGGGCGGGTGATGCCGGCGATGCTTGTTGTGCCACTCCTGTGTCAGGTAGCCGCATGGTGGTCAGCTGGTCGGAGGTGCGCTCTGGGCTTTTGGGTGATACGGCTCGCACCTTACCGCTTACGTGTAAGTAGGTTGGGGTGCCCAAGTTGGTGTGAACTGTCTCTGTTTTAGTCGCTTGTCTGTGCTTGTGTGGGCGAACGCCCGCTTGGAGTGCTTGTAGTGGGGCACTATAATAACGTCGGCGGGTCAGCGGTCGAATCCACATGGCCACTGCCCGCGCTGCTGGAAGACCGGGCATGCCCCTGCTACATTGTAGCTTGTAGAAGGCCGAGTAGAGCCTGTCGAGGGCCTCTAGGGAGGAGGGCTGCACACCTTTGCTCGTGGCTCCCCTCTGTGAATCATGGCGGGCGGCCATCTTGGACACGCTCCGCCTGACTCCTGCTTGCTTCTCCCAGTAGTGTGTGCTCGAGTCTGGGCAGCCTGTCTGGTCCGTCCAGCTAGTAGGACCGGGATATCCCCCACCGGTCCAAGGGGGGGGGGGCTGGAACCCTGCTTCGTCGTTGAAGGGATCCGGTGTCGGAGAGAGCGGCCTCCTCTCCCCAGCTCCGGTCCCTGTAGGCTGCGTTTGCCGTTCCGGTTTTCCGGCTCCTACGAGCCCAGAAAGGGTATCGGTGTGCCCAGAGGTGCACCCCCGACTTGGTAGTCGCACCCTGGTGGGTCCTTGGGCTATTCAGCCCTCGATTATGCCGGTTTTCCTGCCCGGGAAGCAGGAGCTCGAGTCCCCTGCGTCTGCTTAGGTCGACGGCCAGGCTCCGCCCCCCCATATAAACAAAGGGATTTAACTCCTAAATGGCAGAGGATTGAGCAGTGAGGCTGCAGGGGAATGTTCTATACACCAAAATTGCTTCATTAAGCTAAAGTTGTTCAGGTGACTATAGTGTCCCTTTAAGGGTTACTGCCAAAGAACATCCCAATATGTGTTCAGCAACATCTCCTGAGTACAGTGGTACCCCCCATGTATAGGTGTGTTGGGTTCTCTGGGGGCTAAAATACCTTATTTGGAGGGTGCACATTCCAGTTTTCCAACTTTCTCAGCTGGTCATCATGCCCCCATGTTCTATTTGGGTCATTTTTTAAGCCGGACAATGTAATTTACCCGCATCAAACCATTTATTTATGAAAAGTAGACACCCTAGGGTATTTCAAATGGTGGTATTTTAACACTTTCCATTCACTAATTCTACCACCAGTCTTTGTCAAGCTTTTAGGTAGTTGTTTTTTTGTGTTATTTTTCTCTAACATTGTACTTTAGGCATGGATTTTTAGTTCCTTTTATGTGTTACTGACAAAGAAACCCCCAAAATGTGTTCAACAACATCTCCCATCGTCGGAATACGTTTTACTGATTTAGAACACTCATATTTGTGTTCAACAAAGTCTCCCGAGTATAACAATACCCCCCATGTACAGGTTTTATGGTGTTTTGGAAAGTTACAGGGTCAATATAGGGCTTGCCCGATTTAGTTTGCTAGATTGGTTTGCTGGACCTTTGTTGCCTTTTGAGACCATATGGTAGCCAAGGAATGTGAAATAACCCCTTCATGGCATACCAGTTTCAAATGTAGACAACCCAGGGTATTCCAAATGGGGTATTTCCAGTCTTTTGTTGTAGCCACTTAGTCACAAATGCTGGCCAAAGGTAGCGGTTTTATATAAATGTTTTTTAAAAATTTTATATACATAATACGTGCCCGTGTATCAGTGGCGGATCCGGGTGGGCAACGAGATTCTCCCCTGCCGGCTAATGCAGGGCTGGCATTGTCCAAGTGCCAACCCTGCAATTTGCCTGCAGACCAGGGTGGGAGATCAGTGATCCCTCCCCGGTCGGCAGGCACTATCCTGGCAGCCGGCAGGGAGTGACAGAGAGGACCCGGGAGCTCAGCCTGCAGCTCCTCCGGGTCCTTCTCTCGCGAGTATGGAGCGTTGCCGCGGTTACCACGGCAACGCTCTGGATCTCACGAGAGTGAACTCTAGCCCTGCAGCTGCGGGCTAGAGTTCACTTTCACCACTGGACCACCTGGGCTTCCCCACCGGATCACCAGGGATCAAGAACTATATTTATTTTATTAAATAAATAGGAAAAAAAATGATTAAAAAGCCTTCCTACCCTCCTTCCCCCCATACACACTGCCCCACAAACACTGCCCCCCATACACTGCCCCCCATACACTGCCCCCATACACACTGCCACCCATACACACTGCCACCCATACACACTGCCACCCATACACACTGCCTCACACACACACTGCCTCACACACAGACACATTGCCCCCCACACACACACACTACACACATTGCCCCACACACACACACTACACACATTGCCCCACACACACACACTACACACATTGCCCCACACACACAATGCCCCACACACACAATGCCCCACACACACAATGCCCCCCCATACACACACACACATGACCCCCCATACACACACTGCCCCACACATACTGTGGTGGAATCTCGGAAAAATAAATTTAGTAGGCCGAGATTACCACGTGGCATGTGTACGTGCATATACTGGTGTATCGGTCGGTTGGTTGCACGTGGCAAAGATACAATCAGTAATGTACGGAGCATGTGCGAGAATACCGGATGTAGTATTCCCCTCCTCCATTGTGCTGGGCAAGCCATGTGGTCAAACAGGAAGTTAGTTCTTGTTCGATTGATTGGGTAAGAGAATGTGTGGGTGGAGCTAATTATGGGTGGAGTTACATGCCTATATAAGGAACCTACACTATTGTCCGGGGCTCAGATCTTGTTGTATTTTGGTGACATTAGTCCCTCTGAGTCCCGTTCGGTGAATCGAATAAAGAATCTCTTCCTTCCTGAAGAAACCTGAGTCCATCTCTCTGTGCTTGGCTTCCGTCAGTTTCTCCGGTATCAATACATACAGTGCCCCCCCCCCCCCGCACACACACACACTGCCCCCATACACACACTGCCACACATACACACATTACCACACATACAAATACAGTGCCCACCATACACACACTGCCCCACACACATATACAGTGCCCCCATCCCCCCATACACACACTGCCCCACATACACATACAGTGCCCCCATACACACACTGCCCCACATACACATACAGTGCCCCAACACACATACACTGCAAGCCTCTCACACACACTGAAACTCTAACACACACACTGCCCCCTAACACACACACACTTCAACCCTGACATACACTGCCTCCCTCACACACTTCACCGCTCACACACACACACACACTGCAACTTTCACACTGTCAGGGTCTTACCTGAGTTGGGAGTCTGTAGCGCAGATATGTTGCTCACCCTTGCAGATAGCCACAGGCCGAGGTGGTCAGGTAAGAATTCACCTGGCCTGTGGGTCTGTGCACGGGGGCTGTGCAGGATGCAGTACCAAATACGCAGGACAGGCAAGGACGGAACCAGCAGGATAGTCGAGGTCAAAATAAACGAGTCACAAGCCGAGGTCAAAGAAACGAAGCAGATAAACTGGAACACTGGTACGACACAGCAACACTAGATCAAAGACTTGACACTGAGCACAGGAAGAGGCTGGGTTTAAATACACTGCTGATGACCGATGAGAGTCAGGTGAGACAGAGCCAAGTCAAGGTGCAGCCCCCGGTGTATAAGCCATGCCAGGATGAACAGGACCGGACTCAGTAGTCTCTGTGTAAAGCTGCTGTGGCTCAGAGGTAGAAATCAGGACTAGGACTGATAAGTTCCCCGGTTCAAGTCCCCTGTTGGGAACTCCAGGAGCGGCCACGTCTGGCTGTCTGTCTAACAGATGAGTACCCTGACACACACACACTTCACCCCTCACACATACCACTGCTCATATGCCCTATATCCCAGCAGACCCCAGGTAAGTTGTCAAACTGTTCTTAAACGGTTTGACTATTGTGGCGGAACCCGCCTCACCACTGGACATTGGAGGGGCCTGGCTGCCTGCCTCCTACCTGCTGACTATGGCCCCTGGAAAATTGGTACGTTTTAAAGGACTATATTTGGGCATATTGTATTTTATTGTGCGACTGCTGGCCCTTTAAGCACAGTGAATGGTATTTTATTGTATTGCTGCTGGCCCTTTAAGAACTGTCTGGGGACATATTGAGACTTTGGGTAACAATACCCTTTAAGACTATGGCCCCTGAAAACGTATGGACTTTTATTCGGTGTTTATGGCCCTTTAAGAACCGTCTGGGGACATCTTGTAACTTTGGTGAACAATGTCCCTTTAAGACTATGTCCCCAGACCTGTAAAATAACTTGCCCCTGACTTTCTCCCTCTTGGTTCAGTAAATAGGGCTTACTGAACCAAGTACCACACAGGCAGACCACCCAGAAGTTAAAGTGTGCAGGCAATTTACCTCCCAGGCTGTGAGGTTACTGCAGGTTAATTGCACGTGGCGGCGGCCATCTTTGTTCAGTCGAACGCGGTCAGCGGTGTATGCTAAAGATTCTGTGGAACTGAAATCGGCTACACATTTTGCCGAACACCGCTGACCCTTACCTTCTTCCATACTGAACTTGCAGCTCCAGAGACTAAGTCCCGTTCGAAATGGGACTTAGTCGTTTTTCTGCATGAAATTGACCGACTGCACAGCCCAAATCTATGGAACTGTTTTGGGCAGGAAATTGTGCTTGCGGTCGGTCATAAAGGGACCTCCAGCTAACTTTTGATCCACTGGAGGGATTTGCCTGATTTTTGGAAGTGTTTATGTTTAAAGTGTGCTGATTCCAAATGTAATTGTTATGAAGATGTGATGTATGGTTTTGAAGTTATAAATATTGTGTAAAAAGTATATTTTAAACTGTATGAATAATGGGATTATGTGTCACACTAAGGGGAGGGGATTTGTGGGTTGCACCTGTGATACTATTGGTTATTTTATGCCTCCCCCTGGGTGTGGCCTGTATGTGTACTCTTGTAATAAAAGCCAGGCTGGATGTGCCAGTCCAGAGTTCCTGCTTAACCCTCAAAGTGAAGTGTCGTCTCATTATTGGGGGAGGATTTATTGCATGCTGTTCCAGTTTGACTGCTAGGAGTGCAAACCTATTCGTATGGTTCCTATTCAACTGTCTACAGCATTCATATGCTCGGTGGTTGTGGTGTCTGCTGCAGTACTTGGAGTCCTCAGGAAACGCTAGGAGCATCCATTAACGGAGGTACCCAGTCGGGGTGCCAGGCGATCCGTTACAACTATTTACTCTGGGATGGGATCCTGGCACTACTGGCACCATAACTACTACACTGAGATGTAGTGGTTATTGTGCCTGCATTATTTCTTTAAATAATCTACAAGTGCCCCTCCCGAGATCAGGCTCTGGATGCGCCACTGGCGTGTATAATATATTTATATATATATATATATATATATATATATATATTTATATAAAAATATACAACATATGGAAAAAGCTAGCACTCGAGGACTTCAATAAGTAAAAAGTAAAAAAACTTTTATTCCAGTGTGTCAAAAAAGCAGGGTCGACGTTTCAGTCCACCGTTGTGAACTTTCTTCAGGACATAAAATACATTGTACAATGTTCAGCTTAAATATATATATATATATACTGCTCAAAAAAATAAAGGGAACACTTAAACAACACAATGTAACTCCAAGTCAATCACACTTCTGTGAAATCAAACTGTCCACTAGGAAGCAACACTGAGTGACAATCAATTTCACATGCTGTTGTGCAAATGGGATAGACAACAGGTGGAAATCATTAGCAAGACACCCCCAATAAAGGAGTGGTTCTGCAGGTGGTGGCCACAGACCACTTCTCAGTTCCTATGCATCCTGGCTGATGTTTTGGTCACTTTTGAATACTGGCGGAACTTTCACTCTAGTGGTAGCATGAGACGGAGTTTACAACCCACACAAGTGGCTCAGGTAGTGCAGCTCATCCAGGATGGCACATCAATGCGAGCTGTGGCGAGCATGGAGGCGCTACCAGGAGACAGGCCAGTACATCAGAAGACGTGGAGGAGGCCGTAGGAGGGTGTGACGAGACCAATCTTGCCACATTGCATTGGAGGAGCCTGGTCGTCCACCTGCTGCCTTCGGATTATGGACCGGCAGCTAAAGGGTTAATTTTACTGTGCAGAAGGATTTATTTCTCCCTTTCCGCACAGCCGTTCGGTAGATTCTAGATTCTATCTACCGAACAAACAGCTTCTTTTCAGCCTCCCCAGAGCCGTGGGAAGCCGGCCGGCGCCGTTAATTGGCCACCCAGGAGCTGGAGTGTGCTGCCAATTTACCTCCCTGAAGCTGCGGTTAACCGCAGCTTAATTGATTGTTACTGGGTGGCCGCTGTTACACTTAGCGGTCGCTAGGTGGCGGTGTTCTGGAGCTTCCCGGGCAGCCAGCACTTTTCTGCCCGGCTTTCATGCACCAAACCCGGACACTTTTACGTGCAGGCACCGCTGAACCTTCAGCCCCTGGTTCTAATTCGTATGGATTAAACGAATGCATGTAAATTCGGTAATTTGTGTTGGAGGAATGTTTTAACCCAGATAGCCATGCCATGGAGCATATCAGTGTAATTAAAGACTCTGGCTCCATGGCAATTAAACTGTATTCGTGTGGTCTGAGTGCCATTCACCTAATAATGTGCACTCAGACCTGAGCTATCTGGGGATATGTTACATGTCTGTGTTTTATGTATAAAATGTGTCTTTATGTATTTTAAAGTGATAGTCTGTCTTTGTGTCCCCACGTGTGGAATGGAGTTTTTCCTTTGTCCTGGGAGATAATTGAATTACTTCTCCAGGGCAGAGAGGAGGAAGCCAGGATGCATTGTGGGGATGTTTTACTGCTGTATGTCTGTAATTGGTACTTGTCTGTCTGTTGTTACAGTCTCCCATCTGGTCCCCTAAGGGAGTGTCCACCAGGTGGGAGACCTGCATAAATACTGGGCAGGTAGCCCTCAATAAACAGACCACTGCTTGACCCTCAACACGGAGTCTTGTCTCGTTCTTGGGGGGATTCACTGTATGCTGATAGGGGCTGACTGCCAGGAGTGTAAGCCGCTTGGGAGCTTTTCCTGTTCGTCTGCTAGCAGCTATTCGTGAGATTCCAGTTTGGAGTGCTACCTTATTCCCTTGTATGCAGTTCGGGAGTTTGGTGCATTCACTTATATCCAATTCGTGAGTTTTGGTGATTTTACAGTAGCTGTGCCTGTCTGTGAAAAGGGGATTATCGCCTAAACGGATTTTAACCCCTTGTCTGCTGAAATGGTCCGTTAAAATTGGTGGCAAGCGGCGGGATCGTTCCTACAGCCAGAAGGACAGCTACAGAACACCATTTCTTTGGATTTTACAATTTGAGGGCAACGCATGTCTGAGTACAGCGACCCTGACAGCACCAGGATGGAACCAGCAGTGGAGTAAGATGAGGGTGACATGGATGACCGAGATGCAGTCCGTAAAGGCATCTGGTACCAGGCACTGGGTATTGTGGAGTACCAGCAGGGCGAGAGATTCCCCAAGGAAGACCAGAGGTTGCAGAAGCGAGTAGCCCTGCGGATGCCCTTCCTGGGACAGCAGCCCCTGGAGGAATGGGTGAGGAAACTGGAACACCTAGTATGGCAGGAGATGTGGCTAGAAGATTCCTACCAGGCGCTCTGGTGGTATGGGGCACAATACCTGCCCTGGACAGCCGAGCATGACAAGCCAGAGGGAGAGGAGTTTGATGGTCCTGGCTTGTTATGGGAGTCTTTTTCAGAGCCTGAATTTGGGAGCCCCACACAAGCCCGGTTCAGTGATCTCTTTGAGTGGAGGGAGAGCAGGTATGACTGGGACGACACTCAGGAGATAGAGCAAGACCTGGTCCACCTAGTGACCCGAGAGATGGAGCTGGAACAGGGCTACCAAAATCTGTTCCACTCCAGTGAGAAGGCTCAGCAGGAAAGCGGAGACCCAGATCCAGACCCATTCAGCTGGGCAGATATGAGGAGATGTACTGGGAAGAACCCCAGGTGGCCGGTGGAGATGGGACTGAGATCTCTCCACCGGTCCTGCAGGGAATTGGGAGCCCAGTCTCCATTCCCCAGTGGCAGTTTGATCATGGTGTAAACTGGGAGCATCTCGTCGGGCACTCTTCTGTCCACTTCCCAACACTGGCGAGCAGCATTCTTTGTGGCTTGATCTGCTAAGTGGTTACCGCGTGCCTCACTTGAATTAAGCTTCCCATGGACCTTCACCTTCAAAATAGCTACTTCTTCAGAAAGAAGTAAAGCATCCATCAATTCCGTAATGGCTGCACCATGTTTCACAGGAGTACCTGCCGTTGTAAAGAACCCTCTGGTTTTCTATATTAAGCCAAAATCGTGTGCCACTCCCAGGGCATACCTTGAGTCTGTATAAATGTTAACACGTTTTCCTGCAAACATTTTGCATGCTGTTGTGAGGGCTGTTAGTTCGGCTTCTTGTGCTGATTTGGACGAGGGAAGTGAGGATGCTTCAAGTATTTGGTCTTCCGTGGTGATTGCATATCCAGTATGGTATTGTCCCTGTTCATCTGCGAATCTGGAACCATCCGCAAACAAGGTGTAGTCGGGATTAGGCAGAGCGGTTGTAGCGGAACCCCTTTATGGCTGTCCCCTTTATTGTTTTATTTATTGTCACTGCTGAGATTTTTCATGCCTGGGATATATGAATTGACATTGCACCATCTATGGACTTACTGTATTCGGTATACGAACAAAGTACCGAACAACCGGACCACCCTGAAGTATATTAATCATGCAATTTACCTCCCTGATCGCTCTCCTATTCCCTGGATTCATACGAACTGGCTGTTATAGTCTATGGGTGGCCGCCATTTCGGTAGCCGAACACGTGGTGGCGGCCATCTTACGTGCAAACCTCAGCGGTGTTTGATCGTCGAGTGTCTGGAACTCAAAACGGACACTCGACTAACCGAACACCGCTAAGACCTCCAGGACAGCAGAAAGTACCGAAAGAAACCCACGAACGACCCGTCATTCGGTAGGATGAATTAGGGGATTCATCCGGTTACCGACCCCAATGTGTGTGATATAGTATTTCGGGAGTTTTGGGGCTCGAACAGAGACCGACCGCAGGGCCAGATTTTATGGAACTATTTTCGGCATCTTTTTCCATGCGGTCGGTCGAAACTTTACCTTCCTATAACTCCCGAACCCCTGGTCTGATCTAGGTGATTTTTGGATATGTTTCTCACCCAGATTAGTGCTACCAGTGATACCATGCTATATTTAAAGGTATAGCATACATATTTGGGGTACATCCAGAAAGTGGGGAAAAATATGTACAGTATAATTATATCATCTGTTAAGCCAAGGGGAGGAGATGTGTGGGAGGTAACGATGACATGATTGGTGCAATGTATAATTAATGTGAATCCCTCCCTTGCATGGGAGAATCTCATAAAAGCAGGAATCTTGCCAGTAAAGCTCAGTTCTACTCCTGATACTGTGTGTCGTCCAGTTATTGGGAAAGGTGATGAGATATCTGTGGATTATATTGCTGATCGTGTTATTTACCCTGTTGGATTTGTAGCTGTTCCTGCATCCTCTGGACATATTGGTGGAGTTCAGCTGTGGGAAATCAGCTCTCCGCTACAGCGGTTTCATGCACTGTTGGGAGATGGGTAGTCTCCATTTTCATCTTCTCAAAGCAGTCGTGAGGAGCATCAGGGTTTTGTGCTGTTGGAGGGACATCTTCACATGTTTCGGTGTGATATCGGGGGTGGCCTATTGTATTACAGTTTATGATTTTCCTTGTGACCCCCGCCAATATGAGTTGTTCCTGAGATGTGATACTCCATGTTTTAGCCATCTGGCCGAGTGCACGCCATGGGAGATCTGGAGATTTGGTGAACGAGACATGAGGAACAGGCGTCTCCTAATGACGATAGAAATGTTTCCATAGGCAGGTGGACCAGGACGACAGTGTTCCCTTCGGAGTCATGGAATAGGTCTGTCAATGTAATACGGAATTCCGTTACACTGAATAATTCTTCTTCATAAAATAGGTCCGGGCCTGGGGTATCCTTGTACCACAGGGTGCAATGTAGGTAAATTTCAGGTTGCTCATTATGTGGGACTGTGGGCTTTGGTATTTGAAGATCCAGGCGGGCATCAGGAAGTATGTCCAGGCTGTACCAGTATGTTGGTGTTCCCCCCTTGGGAAGTGGCAGAAGAGTGGCCGGGTTCAGAGAGTAACATCTCTGTAAGGAGACAGGGAGGAAAAGGGAAGTCTGAAGGGGAAGATGTCTCTGGGAGGAGAGGTGTTTAGGCTGGATCTGGTTCAAGATGGCTTTGATGTCATGGGGGGCGAGGACTGTTAACTGGTGGCCGAGAACAAAGTCATTTGTCTTATCCAGCAGGGCACTGGCAGCAAAGACAGCATGTAAACAAGAAGGGCCACCCCTAGCGACAGGGTCAAGCATGCATGAAAAGTACCCAATGGGGCGTTGGCGGGCTCCGTGTGATTGTGTGAGGACTCCAGAAGCATGGCCCAACCTTTCAGAAACAAAAAGCTTGAATGGTAGTCGGTAATCGGGGAGGCCCAGTGCCGGGGCAGCGGAAATTGCCCGTTGAAGGGTCGTAAAACAAGTCAGAGCTGTAGGAGACATGTGGAAAGGGTCAGATTTCAAGGTATCGTAGAGAAGCTGCATAAGCTGGGAGGCCTCAGGAATCCATGACCTGCAATATGTGATGAGGCCTAAGAAGGCGTGTAGAGACTGGTTGGGTTGAAGGAGGCGGAAGGTTCGTGATGGCAAGGATTCGGTCGCTGGTTAGATGGCGGGTACCATGGGAAAGACAATGTCCCAAGAAGACCACAGAGGGCCGGCACCACTGGAGTTTCTTCTTAGAAGCTTTGCAACCTTCCTCAGCCAGGAAGCAACGAAGATCCTCTGAATTGAATTCAGCAGATGGGAAATCATCCGCACAGAGGAGTAGATCATCAACATACTGTAGTAAGGTAACATCCGGATGAGAAGCCTGCCATGGTTCCAGGACAGCTGACATAGCTTTGGCAAATTGTATAGGGGAGTTCTGTGCACCTTGAGGCATGACAGTCCAGGTGTATTGTTGACGGTCACGAGTGAAAGCGAAAAGATACTGACAGAAGGGGTCCAAGGGTACTCTGAAAAAGGCATTTGCAAGGTCGATCACAGTAAAGAATTAAGCGGTGGGAGGCACCTGTGCCAACAAGGTATGAGGATTTGGAACCACAGCAGCATCTAGGGTAGTGACTTCGTTGACAGCCCGTAGGTCTTGAACCATGCGGTATTGGTCAGGTTGACCCTTCTCGGTCTTCTTTTTGACAAGGAACAGAGGAGTATTACACGGTGAGACGCACTTGATTAGGGCACCTTTTGACAGTAGGCTTTCAACTTGCTTGGAGATGGCAAGGGCTTGAGCTGGTTTCAATGGGTACTGGGGCCTGCGTGGTAGGGTAGCACCTTCAGTAAGAGTAACTAACACGGGAGGGATTTGCAGACGTCCAATGTCATCAGGACCTGTTGACCAGAGTGTGGTAGGGATTCTGTCTAGGGCACCGGGAGCGTCTGTGACCATTGCATTCTCGATGGGTGACGTCATGTGTAGCAAGATAGGTAGGGAACAAGGGGCAGATGTATCTTTGCAGGACAAGGGGGTGGATAGCTGAACTTGGCCATCAGCAGTGAAGGTAATAGAGGCTTGAAGGCAGTACAGTACGTCAGCACATAACAGGTTAATGGGACAGGTGGAAGAGACAACGAAATGTGATAGGATGTCTGAACCAACTCTCAAGAGCTTGGTCAATGGGCTATTTCGGGGGGTGCCGTCAACACCCACACAGGAGACATCAGATAGGTAAGAAAAGTCAGGCAGGTCTTGTTCTCTAAGAACATAGCGGGCTGCGCCTGTGCCAACTAAAAAGGTGGTGGGGTGACCCTCTACGGGTAAGACAATTGTAGCTAAAGGCCCCCCTTTATCCCCTGTAGACACTGCCATGACAGGGGCGCTGGACACAGGTTTGCCGGTTACCTATTGTACAAGGGCGAGATGAGATTGGTCAGGCCCAGTGTAATGGCGTGCATTGGCAGAGGGAATGTTGGCCTGTTGAGTCAAGTGAGCTGGGCGGGCATCCTGTTGACAATCATTTGGATCATAATTGTCAGGGTGAGCATAACCTCGGGATGTAGGGTGAAGGGGTGCTCGGGCATGGTCCTGTGGGGGGTAAAATGGGGCAGGATACACCTATGGGTGGCGGCCTGGTTGAGGATCATATGGAACAATGGAGGCATTAGAAGGTGTGGGGTGGTGGAGAGCAGGATTAGGGGGTCCAGCTACCGGAGCGAGAGGGGGACTAAAAAGCCTGGGGTAGGGACAATCCTTTCTAAAATGGCCCGGCTGGTGGCAATTAAAACAACCTTTGTTCTGAGGCCGTAGGGAGCTAACCTGACCTTGTCCTTGGGTGAGTGGTTGGGTAGGTGGTACGGGGTAACCAGGGGGCAGGAGAGGAGGTCTGATAGCAGGAACACCAGTGGCAACCATAACGGGATTAGTCTTCCATGGGACAGGTTGTGAAATAGATTCAAGGCCCTTAGCAACCAATAAGAGAGTGTCCAGGGGGAGGATTCTATACTCGGGGCAGGCAAGTATTAACCCCTTCTTGATGGCCTCCTTGAAACCTGTAACAAAGGCAGCTGATAACATCTGAGTATGTGCTTTATTGTATACACTGAAACCAAGATCGGAGAAAGTCTGGACCAAACGAGAGTGGTACGTCTCCACAGACTCTAGTTTGTCCTGTATAATGTCACTGATGCAAGTGGCCTGGTCGGCAAGTTTATCCTGAGCCCATGCTTTGAGTTGCTCACAGAAAGTGATGCCTGACTGAAAATCCGTATCAGTAGTAAGGAGAGCATCATTAAAACTCCTTTCCAAAATAGGCCAGTAAGCATCCCCGGCTTTGATTTCACATAGACTATACAAGTCACGCCAGGCAGCAGAATATGTTTTACGTATTTGGGCCATCCTCCGGAAAAATGGCATGGGTTGTTTCTCAGGGTCGGGGGAGAGAGGTCACCAGGGTTGCAGCTTGGGAGGGGTTGAAGGTGACATACATCGGGGGAGCTCCTTCCACGGGGACTTGCCTCTGGGGGCCTCTAGAGTCTGGAGAGTGAAATGGGTTAAATCCCCTCACATTGCTGTCCTTGGGGGGGCTAGGAATGGGAGGGCATGATGGCTGACAACATCTGTGGTGTTAGGAGCTTGAGCAGCTGGAGCACCGGAGCCAGGGGAACCGACAGCTATAGCATGGGGAGCAACCAGTTGGGAGGAGGCAGGATAGAAGCCTGACGCTACGGGAGAGACACCGACACCATGAGGTGGCCCCGACATGGACTCATTCGAGCCGACGACCATGATCGGGTAGCTAGGAAAAGCTACTGGGGGGGCGGAAACAGGAGTTCGGACGGCCTGAGTGGGCTGGGGTAAGTGGGCAGAGAGAGCGGAGATAAGGGACTGGAGATCGGTGGAAGGAGGGACAACAGAATGACAACAGAATGAGGGCCGGGAGGAGGAGGGGAACCAGTGGCTGGGATACTCCTAGCAACACCAGAAAGGGAGAGGATAGAGATGAGTGAAGTAAGATCCAAGGAGGGTGGACTAAAAGGGTCTGGGGTGGGTTGGGGGTTGGAAGTGGGGATAGGAGGAGAAGAAGGAGTTGGAGCCGAGGCAGAGAAGGGAGTAACGCGAGAAAGGGCAGACAGAAAGGAAGCAAGATCGAGGGAGGGCGGAAGAACGGGGTCGGAGGCGGGAAGGGGAGGTGGAGCAGGAGTGGGAGGAGGAGTAGGGGGAGGAGGTGTAGCTGGGATTGGGACAGAGGAGGGAGTAGCAAGAGAAAGGGCGGAGAGAAAGGTAGCAAGATAACGGGGTGGAGAGAAAGGAATGCGGAATAACGGAATAACAGGGTCGGAGGCGGGGAGGGGAGGTGGCGCAGGAGTGGGAAGAGGAGGAGTAGGGGGAGGAGGTGTAGCTGGGATTGGGACAGAGGAGGGAGTAGCGAGAGAAAGGAAGCAAGATCAAGGGAAGGCGGAAGAACAGGGTCGGAGGCGGGGAGGGGAGGTGGAGCAGAAATGGGAGGAGGAGGAGCAGCGGGAGGAGGTGTAGCTGGGATTGGGACAGAAGAGGGAGTAGCGAGAGAAAGGAAGCAAGATCGAGGGAAGGCGGAAGGACGGGGTCGGAGGCGGGGAGGGGAGGTGGTGTAGGATTGGGAGGAGGAGGAGGTGTAGGAGGAGGTGTAGTTGGTATTGGGACAGAGTAGCAAGAGAAAGGGCTGAGAGAAAGGAAGCAAGATCGAGGGAAGGCGGAAGAGTAGCAAGAGAAAGGGCGGAGAGAAAGGAAGCAAGATCGAGGGAAGGCGGAAGAACGGGGTCGGAGGTGGACGGAGGAGGGGAATCAACTGAAGGGGTGATAGGAAGGAAGACGGGAGGTGCATAGGTGGGGGGGTTACCAAGGGAGAGAGGGAAGTGGTGGAAGGAGGTACAACAGGGAAAAGAGAGATAGGGAAGTCCGGGGAACTGGCGGGGGGGGGGGGCAACGGGTGAAGCTGGAAAGCGGGTAGGGGCAGGGAGAACCGGAGGGAGAGGAGCGACCTCGGAATGGATGACGGGAAGAGACAGTGGAGACACGGGATCAGAGGGAACAGGGAGAGATAGGAGAGAAACGGAATCGAACGGATTTGGAAGTGGGGCCAGGGACAGGGGACCAGTAGACAGGGGTGGAATAGGGACGGGGTAATAGTAGGAACCATCCGCTCCGAGGACTGGGTATAGAGGGGTGGGGGTGGAGGAACATACATCAGAGGGAGGTGACACCTGGAAGGTGACGGGGGAGGCAGGGCGGGTAACAATTGCAGCGCCCTGCGCGCCATCATAGGGTGGTGGCTGGGGGACATCAGTGGGGGGGATCGACATTACAAACATTTCTATGATATACATAAATCGTCTAACCTTCTATATCTAGTTCTTCCTCTGACCAACCTTCTCATTTAAGACTCCTTGCTACCTGATACCAAGCCTCTACGGCTTTTGTTAAGCCTCTATCTGTCAACAACCCCTCTTTATCAATGAGCAATTTCCTCCAGAATTCTGGCTGTAGTCTACCGCTGAGAGACATCTTGTAACCCACAAGTCTTTACTATCTTCTTTAATTTCAACATGGCTTCTTCTCCTGCTCTTTCTTTAACAATATCACAGGCTAGGTAGCCTTTAGATGGTCTGGTATATTCCTGGCCCATTTTCTCACCGAACAAGGCTTCCCACAGGTTGGGGATAGTGTAAGGGAGAAGAAGGAATAGAAATGTCTACAGTGCTCGACTGCCACGAGGAATCAATTCCTGTGCTTCTTCCCAAGACGTAGACTAGTCACGGGATCCGCCAACCCAAGGTGACGGGCACGGATCTGGACTGTTGAGCGTGGGTGACTAACACAGCTCAGGGCGACAAGTACAGAAGAAGTAGAGGATGAGAGAAAGGATTAAGGTGAAAAGACTAATCAGAAGACATTTACAAGAATCACAAATGTAAAGATGTGCACAACATCCGGAATCAAAGAAAAGCCACACAACACACACACATGCACCTAGGGTACCCACATTATAACTACAACCGAATAGGAACCATAAAAAAATCAGGAATAATACAATATCGAGCATAATAATGACAAATCACATAGTAAAACCCTGCTTTACTCTTAACAGCACAACAAAATTCCCGCCCCTTACTAGGCGATTCCCAGCCCTTCTCCGGCTGATGCGTACCCTGCCTGCTAGGCAGTCAAGCGATAATAACCAAAAACGCGAGCCCTGCCCGCTGTGGGCAGTCTAGCAATAATAACCACTATGCGCACCCTGCCCGTCTTGGGCAGTCTAGCAATACTAACAAAACGCGAACCCTGCCCGCTGTGGGCAGTCTAGCAATAATAACCACTATGCGCACCCTGCCCGCCTTGGGCAGTCTAGCAATACTAACAAAACGCGAACCCTGCCCGCTGTGGGCAGTCTAGCAATAATAACCACTATGCGCACCCTGCCCGCCTTGGGCAGTCTAGCAATACTAACAAAACGCGAACCCTGCCCACTGTGGGCAGTCTAGCAATAATAACAAAATGCCAAAACACATGTTTCGGCCGTCACACACATACATACAAAC
Source organism: Pelobates fuscus (assembly GCF_036172605.1). Lineage (NCBI taxonomy): Eukaryota > Metazoa > Chordata > Amphibia > Anura > Pelobatidae > Pelobates > Pelobates fuscus. The sequence continues at coordinate 208,511,151 of NC_086323.1, read as the reverse complement.
ACTCAGGAGGCAGATAGTCAATCGACAGGTTTGTTTAAAGAGGCCCCGGATAAGAATTTTACCTGTCTTGTAGCCTTCTGGAAGCCGGAAGTAGACACAGAGACAGACCGACACAAAACAGGATTATACAGGCAAAATGCTGTATTTAGGAGGTGATCAGGCTCTGATGGTCCCACTTTCCGGGCGTCCGCTCCGATCTGTGGTTCTTTCCGGCAGGCCGAACCGGCGAACCCGGGGCCCCACGTTGGGCGCCAAATGAAGTGGAAATCAATCAAGCAATTGATTAGCTTGAGTATCTGCCCCTGGTCAAATTAGAAAACAATGCGTGCACGCTCCCTGAAGTAATTCACACCAGACACATGTTTCAGGTTATGAAAAACTTGAGGAATCTTTATTCAGAGGGGCAGGCGGCCCCTTATAAAGCACAAATACATCACATGCATAATTATAGATGAGAGAAAATAGTACAATAATAATTGGTAAGGTGTTAAGTGGTTCATCTATTGCTCTTCCTACAAGGTGTGATGTCACTGGCTTCATGCGGGTCTCCCCCAGATTCCAGCGCCATCTTGTTAGTTTAGGATGTTAGTCGATGTCTAAGGGAAACTCCCTAGCGGCCATTTTAAGTAAATCACATACAGAATTGAATAATACTGATTGTAACATGGTTTAGTAAATAGGCATTTTATAAACATAATTTGGGTTAGTATTTTATGTCCGCAACACCAAACATTGTTATATAGGGGAATATTCACTAAATACCAAACATTGTTATATAGGGGAATATTCACTAAATACCAAACATTGTTATATAGGGGAATATTCACTAAATCCCAAACATTGTTATATAGGGGAATATTCACTAAATCCCAAACATTGTTATATAGGGGAATATTCACTAAATACCAAACATTGTTATATAGGGGAATATTCACTAAATACCAAACATTGTTATATAGGGGAATATTCATTAAATGCCAACCATTCTTATATAGGGGAATATTCACTAAATGCCAAACATTCTTATATAGGGGAATATTCACTGATTACTAAACATAAAATGAAGTCCTTCTGCTTCATTTTGTGATACTTGACTTGTGTTTTTCAATACCTTGAGTAGAGAGTGTGCATAGACATAATATACAGTCTATGAGCTGGTGAATGAGGCGACCGCCAGCAGGCAGTGGCGGTCAATGCGGCGTCAATGTTTACTATGTCTATGAGCGCCACCTACTGAACGTGTAATCCCATCGCATTAGCTGCGTCACCACTTGCTTCCTCTACTGACGTCCTTTTAACCATAGGCATATAATACCTAGACGACGTATTGACTGCTGTGGCAAAACTAGCCACTTAAGACTATTTTGGTATATGTATAGGGTTGCCCTGGAGAGACTGTATTATATGGTGTTTTATGTGTTAACTTAAAAATGTGATAGAGAGCATTCGTATGCTCGTGGCACGAAAGCCGCTAGCATTCATTTGGTAGTTTCACGAACAGTGACTTTCGACACTGTTCGTGAAACGAACACACTACCGAATGGGAGCCTACACACAGGGGGTCGTGTGGCTCCCATTAACCGATTGCAACAGTGTATCTATCAGCTGCTAATTGATTCCCAGGGTGGCCGTCATTCAGATACCGACCACGCGGCGGCGGCCATCTTGGATTCCCTTTTAGCCCAGCGGTGTTTGGTCGTCGAGTGCCTGGAACTAAAATCGGCTACTCAATGGCACGAACACCGCTGGACTTCCAGGCTGTTCGGGAGCACCGGTCTTTCGGTACTTTCTCTCAACCTATGCATTCTTTTCTGAAGAGTTGATATTAAAATTTATTTTGTGCGGCGTTCGGTTAGTTGTGCTAGGATCTGAGCGGTACTTTCACAAAGTATGTATTCAGACCCCAGCTATCTGCCTATCGGTCATTCGGTACAATGGCACGAATAAAGTATAAGTTACAGATTTTTATGTGAAAACCCAGTCCTGCTGTACGGAGGGATAATTCACTTAGCAGGATATTCTTGGGGGGAGTATCCCTCTCGTACAGCAGTGCATGGTGGGAGAAATGTCCTGTATGTTCAGTTCCCCATGTAGTCCTCTACTGTATAACCCCTGTAAAGTAATTAAGGAAACCCCTTGCATGGGGAACCACATAAATACTGGAGCTTGTGAATAAAAACCTCAGTTGACTCCCAGAACTTTGTTTCGTCGGTTATTGGGGGGATTTGGGATATTGCCTTCTTTCAGCGCTTTCCATGGATTATTTTCTTCTTCCAGCGGAGATATTGGGATTTAATATTGCAGCTCCGCTACAACCGCTGCTGGCGCTGATGAGCTGCGGGGCCAACATCTGGGATCGGTCAATGCGGCATCTATGTATGCGACTAGTGGGGTGTTAGTGAATACAGAATCCCCCCACGCCCCCCCTGTATTACAGACTTCTATGTTATAATCTGAATGCCAAATATAAGTGACAAGTCAGCTATAGTGATATGGTTATTCTAAGCTGAATTGTATCATCTAGAGTTCGCTACAGTTTTGTACTTCGAAAAAAAAGAGGCCACAGGCAATAAGCACTGTGGCATATATGTATGGTGGCAATAGAGGGTTAATAGGTCAGTGTAAGTTCATGATCCCTGATCATCTTGTTGGGCAGAGTGGGACAAGTAGGTGGGCAGATTAGGTGACTGTAACGGCACTCTTGCAGACACCACAATAACCGAACCGGAGAAGCATATGAATGCTGTAAACAGCCAAATAGGTAAAACCATACGAATAGGTTTACACTCCTAGCAGTCAAACTGGAACAGCATACAATAAATCCTCCCCCCAATAACGAGACGACACTTCGCTTTGAGGGTTAAGCAGGAACTCATCTGTAATGGCCACACACTGGCTTTTATGCAAGTCCCCTCGCAAGGGGACATCCCACAGGGTGGGACACAGTACAACCAATCATTTACAGGAGAACCGTAAAGCACACCCAGTGGCGGATCCAGAGCCTGATCTCGGGAGGGGCACTTGTAGATAATTTAAATAAATAATCCAGGCACAATAACCACTATGGCGCCCGTAGTGCCAGGATCCCATCCCAGAGTGTGGCGAATCCAACTTCGCCACTGTGAACTGGAGAAGCCTGGTTGCTCGGATGCTTCCTTTGGACTATGGACCAGACTTTAAAAAGCTTATTTTCCCTGCAGAAAGGCTTATTCATGCCTTTTCTGCCGGGGTGTTCGGTAGATTTTATCTACCGAACAAACTAACGAATGCGGGACCACCTGGGAGCTGGAGTGTGCCGTCAATTGACCGCCCAGAAGCTGCGGTTAACCGCAGCTTAATGGATGAATGCTGGGTGGCCTTTGTTCGTTTGCCGAACACGTGGCAGCGGCCATTTTAACTCCCGAACGGCCAGCGGTGTTCAGCGCTCAAACTATGGAACTGTAAACGGACACTTAATTGCACGAACACCGCTGAGCCGTCCGTCGCCTGGGTCCTAATCGTACAAGGTTAACCGAACACCGGAATTCTGTATTTTATGTTTCATGTGAATTGTAGTAACCCAGATGCTATGCCATGGAGCCTATTCGTGTGATTAAAGACTTTGGCTCCATGGCGATTAAACTGTATTCGTGTAGTCTGGGTGCCATTCACCTAATAATGTGCACCCAGACCTGAGCTATCTGGGGATATGTAACATGTCTGTGTTGGGTGTAATAAAAATGACTTTATATATTTTAAATCATAATACTGTATTTAGGTCCCCACATGTGTAATGGAGTCTTGTCTTTGTCCTGGGAGATAATTGGATTACTTCTACAATTATCTCCAGGGCAGAAGGGAGGAAGCCATGATGCATTGTGGGAATGTTTACTGCTGTGTGTCTGTAATTGGTTTATGTCTGTCCTTTGTTACAGTCTTCCATTTGGTCCCCTAGGGGAGTGTCCACCAGGTGGGAGACCTGCATAAATACTGGGCAGGTAGCCCTGAGTAAATGAGTTCCTGCTTAACCCTGAAGCTGAAGTTTTGTCTCTTTCTTGGGGGGAAAGGGGACTGTATGCCGATTGCCAGGAGTGTAAGCTGTTCGTATTGCTTTTCCTGTTCGGCTGCTTCCAGGGTTCGTGTGTCTGCTGTTCGAGAGTTGGTGAATCCGTGCAGTTTGGGAGTTCGGGAAATTGGTGCTTATAGTAGCTGCTGGTCTATGGAAAAGGGGATTATCGCCTAAACGGATTTTATTCCCTTTTATGCTGAAACGGTCCGCAACACATACCATTATTTATATAATCTCATGTAATTTAATTTTAAAAAAATTAAAAAATATGATGAAAAATTGAAAAAAATACACGTTTTTTTACTTTTATGGGAAAAATCTTTTACTCATCTACAAAAGCGAATGAAAAAAACTGCTAAATAGATTCAAAATGTTGTCCTGAGTTTAAAAATACCCAGTGTTTACATGCTGTTTGCTATTTTTTTGCATGTTATAGGGCTATAAGTACAAGTAGGATATTGCGGTTTCAAAACATACATTTTTAAAATGTATCAATAGTGACATTGTAACACTATTATCTGTCATAAATCGCTAAATAACACCCCACATGTACATATTTTTAGACAACCCAAGGTATTCAATATGGGGTATGTCCAGACTTTTTTAGTAGCCACTTAGTCGCAAACACTGGCCAAAGTTAGCGTTCATATTTGTTTGTGTGTGAAAAAAGTAAAAAACTAAATTGAACGCTAATTTTGGCCAGTGTTTGTGACTAAGTGGTTACTAAAAAAGACTGGACATACCCCATTTGCAATACCTTGGGTTGTCTTCTTTTGCAAATGGTATGCCATCATGGGGGTAATTCTCATTCCTGGGCTACCATACGCTCTCAAAGGCAACGTAACCAACCTGGCCGTTTTCAATGTAAAAATATTTGACCCATATATTTGACCCTGAACTTTCAAAAACGCTATAAAACCTGTACATGGGGGGTCCTGTTCTACTCAGGAGACTTTGCTGAACACAAATATTAGTGTTTCAAAACTGGAAAATGTATCACAACAATTATATCATCAGTAAAAGTGCTGTTTGTGTGTGAAAAATGCAAAAAAAGTCACTTTCACTGACAATATCATCGCTGTGATATGTTTTACTGTTTTGAATCACTAATATTTGTGTTCAGCGAAGTCTCCCGAGTAAAACAGTACCCCCCATGTACAGGTTTTAGGGTGTCGTAGAACGTTACAGGGTAAAATACAGTGATAGCAAATTAAATTCTCTGGACTTTCGGCCTGGGTTGGCAGGCAGGTCCCTTAAATTGCAATCAATAAAATAACTTAATTATGTAAAAATATTACATAGATACGCACGTAGAATTTAAATATATATGCATATTTATATATTTGAAGTCTACGTGTATATTTATATAATTATTTATGTAATTTTGTATATGGACATATGAATAGTTTGCATTCTTTTTATTTATTTATATATACATAGATATATATACAATTTCATTCTAAGTGTATTTTGATATAAATATATATATATTAATATCAAAATACAGTTAGAATAAAATTTCGTATAGATATAATTTTTTTAACATTTTTATTATTATTTTTAATTTTTTTTTATATATATATATATATATAAATCTTTATTTTCGTTTTTTAAGAATTCATTCAAGTACAGATACAGCTTTCAACTATAATTTTAAACACAGTACAAAAAGTTACATTGCGATAAAATGTAGATAACAGTAGGACCGTGCTTCGAATAAACAATAAACATAAACCAGTTTCTGCTGTATCTACAGTCGTACAAACATACCATACATACATTTCATCTTATCCGTACATCACATTTTCACTACTGCCTGCGGGTAGCTATCTATAGGGGGGCGGGGGGGGTTTGAGTTTTATGGTTAATATATCTAACCCAAGGGACCCATACTTCATTATATTTTTCTCTAGATATCTTGTTTAGAGCTATCCCAGCTTCCATGCTGCGTTGGTAATCTATCTGTGTACATATATCATGCCAGTTTAACGCACCCATATTTCTCCAATTTCTAGCCATAACTATTTTTATTGCCATACAGATGTGAATCATAAGAATTTTTAGTTTTATATTACTTTTTGGCAGATCTAGATGAAACAAAAACATTTGAGGCGTAATCACAGTCCGAATCTCAAACATAAAGTCTACCAATTCCGCTAAGATTAATTTCATAGGTTTCAACTCCTCACAGTCCCACCAGATGTGGGAGAATGAACCTAACTCACTGCCACATCTCCAACAATCTGGTAGGAGTGTGGGTTGAAATCTATGGAGGCGAGTAGGCACCAAGTACCAGCGGTATACTAGTTTGAAGTACACTTCCTGTATATTCACCCCATATATATATCTCTTTTTACTGATTGTAAGCCCAAAAACCAATCCTCAACCGAGGATGAAAAGTTAAGTTCTTGCTCCCATTTATTCATTGCTGGCACTTTATCTATCTGCCTTTGACTTCTTAAGAATTGATTAAATCTGGATGCAATTTTTTTTTATAATGGGATTCTACGAACTGGTCAATTGGAGAAGTTTCCGAAAGGACTTTTCCCATAGTAAAGGATTTTATTCTTAAATAGTTAAATATTTCCTTCGAAGGGAGGTTGTATTTAGACTGTAATATTGGAAATGGCAGTATTTTATTACTGTTTAAAAGTTCCGCTATTCTTACTATTCCACAATTTTCCCATTCTTGGATATTTATATCCTTTATGTAAAGTTTTAAGCTTATTAATGGGGCATTTAATGATATGTGTTTTGTTCCATATTTTTTTTTCAAGTGCTTAACAATGTAAATCATTGTATTGTTCATCGGATTGCTAGATCTTATATTTTTTAAAAATTCACTGTCGCACCACCAGAGAAATAGAGGTTCAATATCACAGAGATCTGATTTTTCAATGTCTAACCAATTTGGTCTAGACATTGTAAAGTTATCGCACTTAATTAGGTGTGCTACCATATTGTTCATATATAGTTTCTGTATGTCTGGGAAACAAATCCCCCCTTCTTTCCAGTCTCTCTGTAGTATTTCCAATGAGACTCTAGGTCTCCTATCTTGCCAAATATAGTTTGATAATTGCCTTTGAAGACCGCGTATCGTCTGGCATGACACCCTCAACGGGAGATTACTAAATAAAAATGTCAACTTGGGAAGGAGATAGAAGTTTACTGCTTCAATCCTTCCCAACCAAGAAAGTTCCAATCCCTTCCACTAACAGCAGGCAAAGCACCAGGCCCAGATGGCTTTTCTTCAATTTTTTATAAAAAATTAAGTGATATAATTTCTCCATATATATTAAGAACATTTGAAGATTTTGCTAATCATAAAGCCATTCCAACGGAATTACTCCAGGCCTCTATAATACCAATTCCTAAGATAGATAAGTACCCAACATACACTTCGAACTATAGACCAATTTCTCTTATTAATTTGGATATCAAAGTTTACTCTAGAATTCTGGCCGATAGACTTAAACAAATCATACCCATTATTGTACATTTAGATCAGAGCGGGTTTGTAGAGGGTAGGGGCACATCTGATAACATTAGAAAATTACTGAATGTCTTATATCATGTGGACCAAAGTTTGTCTCCCTTTGCTATGGTTACCCTCGATGCCGAGAAGGCCTTCGACCGGGTTAACTGGAAGTATTTGGAAGAAGTACTGAGGGCCTTCGGCATTGAGGGTTTCTTTAAGGAGTGCACAATGGCGTTATATAAAGATCCTCAAGCCAAAGTATCAGGATATATGTTTCAATCAAATTGGTTCCCAATTAGAAATGGGACGCGACAGGGATGCCCTTTGGCACCCCTGTTATATATCCTTTCTATAGAACCGTTGGCAGCCGCGATTAGACAGAACGATGACATCAGCGGGCTAAAAGTGAATAAGATGGAGAACAAAATTGCATTATATGCAGATGATGTTCTATTCACCCTTGCAGATCCTATTAGATCTATCCCAGCCGTATTTCGGCTTATTGTCAATTATAGTTTTTATTAGTTCCAAAAAGAGTATTAACACGCATTACAACGCAGTTGAATAGCACATTTTCCCCATTGTATTATAACACTGCCTTTTATATCATTCATTAATATTGTAATCATTACATTATAACATTGCCTTAGTATTGTTCATTAACATTGTAATCATTTATATTCAAATTAGATTTCTATTATAAAAAAAAGAAAAGAAAAATGAATGCCTTCTTTTCTGGTTTATCTTTTTCTCATCTCATCTATCTTACAATTGTAATATACTCCCTTTAATTTGTTGCAGTATCAATTAATTTACATTTTTTAATTTCCTTAACTAAACAACATCCAAGAAAACAAAACAAACAAACAAACAAAAAAAAAAAACAAAAAAAAAACCCTCACCACCATTCCCCCCGCCAAACCCTGGTTAGTCACCCATTACCTTTATGTACTCTATTTAATCCCTCTATATCTATATAAAGAGCATAGTTCAGTCGTTTTTTTTTTTTTTTTTGTCAATCTTTCTTTTATTGAGGCATATAGTTATGGTGGTACAGAAGAAAGAGAGGGAGACTTGCAGGGGTTATACAGGTAAATATCGTCATAACAGTTTACAAAATCTCCTAAAGATATCCGCCTCATTTTATATTTTTTTAAAAGCAAGCTTAGAACATGGAATTATTCAAACAGGCGATTGATAATATATGTCTTGGTCATCCAGCTTAGTTAAAGTAACGTTATAACATCAATATATATTTTATGGAAAACATAGAGATATCAAGCTATATAACAGTAATAGAATGAACATGCTAAGCTGGGCAGATGTATAATTAGTCGAGTAGACTATTAGATATGCGTCAGGGTAACTGTCGCTTAACCGGGTTGGCGGTCTCACTGTGCATTTGTTGTGAGTAATATACTAGAGAACTGCGTTTTGTCGTGAAGACGTGATTTAAGGTCTCAGTTAATTATAGATTTCTGTATGCACAAATTTATCCACCAGAGGGGCAGCAGAGTGACAGGCTCAGAGATCGTAATTAGAATACGTAGTAAGACAGGGAACTTATAGTGTTTAACCCAATACTATGCAAAAAGGTACATCAATGCTTATAATGTGATTTGCCGAGCTCGTGTTAAACTTAATAGTGAGAAGTAAGGATGACAAGCTTTGCACTCAGTTTTTGGACTGTGGCTTGAGTCACAATATAAGAGTTTAAGCTGTAGGCACATTAGCTTGCTTATTAATGAAATGTTAAATAAAACATGCTGTGTAATCACGTCTAAAAGCAATAGTGATTAACTGTGACTTTGCAACATTCGATAAAATAGCATGTAATATACTAAGGGCTAGGTAGTCTATTAGTCGCGCATATTGTCATTACAGTATGCCACTTCGATACAAATGTCCCCTTTTACCCTATACCAGTGGTCGGCAGGCTGTTAGCATAGGTTTGTGAGCAGTCCGGGGCTTCCGACGCGGGGGTCATCTCTTGTGCCGCGGCTGTACAGTTTCGGCTGCGAGCAGTCTCATGGGCTGGTCCCCCAGCTTGTCTGCTAGCGTTGGGGCATTGCTGGGCGTGGGCAGTCGGTCGTCCGGAGATTTTCACTGCTGGATGTGGATTCTTAAGAGGGTGATAGCTGGTGCCTGAGGGGCGAGTCGTCGCTACTCGCTGCTTTGATTTCAGTCTTCGTCCCCTTCTGGGGGCTTGTTGTGGGTACTCACTCAGGTGCCGCCGGGTAGCTGGTCGGATCCATGCTGCCGCCTCTCGAGCTGCTTGTTTGAAGGCCCGGACCCTGTAGCGGAGTTTTGACCAGAGGTAAGAGCAGAGTCGGTCAAAGAACTCCCGGGTGTGCCTGGGTGGAGTGGCAAGGGTGGTGCTTGTTCCATGCTTTGCCTTCTTTAATTCCTTCGCTGTGAGCCTTTCTTTGTTGCATTGTGTCTGCATCAGGTCACATGTAGTGGCGCGCTTGTCCGCCATCTTGGGCACTGCTGCTTCCATTCTGCTTGGAGGTTCATCTGCCATGATGCCTCCGTGTATTGTGTCCCATGCTGGTGGGGACCGGGATATCCCCCACCGGTCCAGGGGGGGGGGGGGAGCGATGTGTGAGCATCCCCTCTTCAGCCCGAGAACCGGGAGAGCGGCCGTCTCTCCGCGGCTCCCACCCGTGCAGGCCGCGGATTGAAAAGCGGTCAAATTAGTGGCGGGTAGCCCCAAGTCGGGTATCTCCAGACTCTGCATCACCTCCTGGGTGTGAGGGTAGTCGTCCGCTGCGGGCACGAAGCGGTGGTCGGGTGCAATGCCCAGAATCAGGGCCTCGGATGTGGGAGCTCCCACCATGTGCGTCTTGCTCGATCGGTTGGTAAGCTCCGCCCCCCAGTTCAGTCGTTTTTTATCCAACTGTACCATTCTTTTTTATACTTGTCGAGACATCCATTAACTTCACAGGCCATTTTTTCATATGAGCTAATCTTGTTCAATTTAGCATATACTGCCTCATCTGAAGGAATAGCTTTCTGCTTCCAGTTGCCTGCTAGGGCTATTTTTGCTGCCGTAAGGATATTTAAAATTACCTTTCTGTGAGCATGTGTATTAATCCCAGGAATAATATGAAGTACGAGTTTCTCCGCATGCAATGGAATCATAAGCTTTGTTTTTTCATATATTAAATTCTGAATTCGCTTCCAAAACTCTCTTAAATATGGACACTCCCAAAAAATATGCAGCATAGAACCAACTCCTTTCTCACACCTCCAACACAGCCTTGATGAGTCAGCATACATATGTGCTAATCTTTGCGGTACCAAGTACCACCTCATTGTCACCTTACAGTACGCCTCCCATAACGATAAGCTACGTGAGGCTTGCTTGGTGCTAAACATAGCTAAGTGCCAATCTCTCCTTGAAAATTGCTTCCCAATTTCATTCAGGGGCGTGTCTGTCGAGGTGAGCGCGCGCGCGTGTTGAGCGCGTTGAGCGTGCGAGTGGGCGCATGGAGTGAGAGTTCTCTGCTCGCGGCTCGCTGGTAACCGCTGAAGCATGGATGATAGCGGCGGTTTTTAGGTCCGTTTCCCTGCTGCCTCTACTGCTGCTAATGGTAACGCCATCTACCACTGTTTGATACATGTTACACTTGATACATGTTATTGATGCCCGAATACTAACCACCACTGCTCATTGCTCAAAATACCGCTCAAAACATCGATACCGGATATGGGATACTTGATGCCTGATGCCTGATGTCCGAGGCTTTTTTTTTTTCTTTCTCCCTGATACCTGATACCTGATACTTAATATCTGGGGTTTTTTTACCTGCTTTTCCTGATTTGTCTGCCTTGGGTTTAGCAGGATTAAGGCTACAAGTGCTTCAAGCGACAAGCTTGTGTGGTGCTACAAGCGCCCATAAGTGATGCATAAGCGACCATAAGTGTTACAAACGCTACAGTGTTACAGTCCCACAAGTGACCAAAAGCGACCATAAGTGCTACAGGAGTGCTACAGGAGCAACAAGTGCTGCAAGTGACCATAAGCACTACAAGCAGTGCTGTAAGCGCTAGAAGTGACCGTAAGTGATATAAGTGTGATAAGTGACCGCAAGTGCAACAAACGCTACAGCATTATAGTGCCATTATAGTGCCAAAGTGCCATAGTGCATCAAGTGACTGTAAAGTGCTATTATAAGTGACCACATAAGTGGCCACAAGTGACCACAAGTGCTACAAGCGCTGCAGGTGACAGTAAGCGTTACAAGTGCTACAAGGGCTTCAAGCGACTGTAAGTGCTACAAGTGCTACAAGTGACCATACGTGCCACAGTGCTGCAAGTGATTGTAAGCGCCTACAAGTAAGCTCAAAATAAAATGGCAGAGAATGTAACCTCTCTCACCAATGAATGCAAGTTTTTAAAGACGAAATTGGCGGATTTAGAGGATTGCTCAAGGAGGTGTAATGTCCGCTTTCGTGGGATACCAGAGAGTATTTTAAAGGATCAACTTTCAGAATTTGTTACGACACTATGTAGGCTACTGGTCCCAGATCTCGCTGAGGCAGATTGGTTTATGGACCGAATTCATCGATTACCAAAACCACAAAGAATGAGCTCTGAGATACCACGGGATGTAATAGCACATTTTTTGCTGTACAAGTCAAAGGAAGCACTGTTTAAAGCGACAAGGAACACACCAAGCTTACCTGATCCATATTCTAGCATACAATTATACGCTGACCTCTCAGCAGCAACTGTGATTAAAAGAAGAGAATTCATCAACGTAACTAAGATCCTTAGAAATAATGCTATTCAGTACCGATGGGGGTTTCCAACTAAACTCCTCATTTGGAGAAATGAGAGATCATTCAGAATAAATGAACCGGAGGAAGGTATGAGGCTGCTAAAAGAGTGGGATTTAATCCCTACAGAGATTACGAGCGATATGGCAGGAGCTACGGTAGGAGCCACTATGAATTCGAACCCCTTGCAAAAAGAATGGCAGACGGTGGGATCATTATCAAGGAGGAAGAAAGAATGAAGTGTGAAGAATTTCCGCTATCTAGAAAATGGATTGTTGGCTCACTGACCTGGGACATTTGAATAATTTGGGATATATAGAACTCAAACTTCCAGATATCCATGTATCAAGGTCGTGAGTATATAAATGCAGTAACTAAAAGGGAAAAAAAGAGAGAAAAAAGGAAGGAAAGGGGGAAAAAAAAAAAAAAGAAAAAGAAAGAAAAAAGGAAAAAAAAAATCTTTTTGTATGTATATATATATATGGGTATACAAATGACTAGGGTGAAAATGGAATAATGTGTAAATACGATGTTAAAGTGGGAACATATGTGAATTTATTTAGCCACCTAATTGCCTAGTTTTAGTTCAATAAGTATCCCACAGTATGATGTATAAATATAAAGCATGGTGTGAAAATGTGGTATGGGATGCGGGAAAACTTTAAATGAGCGGTATAATAAGGTGGATATTTGTAACAGTGTGAAGGGAAAAAAGAAGGAAAAATAAATAAATAAAAAATATATAAAAATATAAAAAAAAAAAAAATAATAATAAAAAAAAAAATATTTAATAAAAAAAAGGGGAAAAAGAAAAGGGAAAAAACAAACGAAAAAAATAAAAAACATATATATATTTATATATTGAATATAGATGACAAAACTATGAAATAAGGTGTAAATATAGAGATGGTTCGGCTAAAAATCGGATAAATTAATTGATAAATATATTTTATGCATTATAATGTGAATCATAAATTCAATGATTACACAATAATATTAAGCTCCATATATATAAGGTCTAGCGCATTACGAATTGGTTTAAGCAAATAGAATTTTGCTACTTGGAATAGTTAAGTAGCTGTCAAGATAGCAGTGCAATATACTGAAGGTAATACTAATATAATGCTAATAATGATTATAAGGGGTAACAAGGAAGTTGGAGATGTTTAGTTGCGGTTAATATAATGCTGTTAATGATTATAAGTGGAAACAAGGATGTTGGTGATGTTTAGTTGTTGCTAAGGATGATAATTAGTGGGAATAAGGCTCGGTTTGTAGATAAATTTGGACTGCAGCCTATAGAACATTTTTTTTATTATTTATTTTTATTTTAAGGCATGGTAGATTTAGTACACTATGAATTAACTTAAATGAGAGTGATTATTGCTATCTGGAACAGTTAATTAACAGTATCAGTTAAGCTAAGCTATTAAGAAGTATTGTAATATATGGACGACATTATCAATATGACGCTAATGATGCCTATAAGTGGATGATAACTAGTGAAATAAGGCTTGGTTAACAGATTAATTTCAATTGAAGATTTTTTTTAGCTTATTCGCTTAAGTTACTGCATAAGTTATTAAGCTAAAAAATTGTACAATTATAAAAGTATAAAAAAAAAAAATAATAATAATAAAAGAGGTAGAGGGATAGGGACTTGAAATAATTACATAATTAACGGTTACATGTATTTCGATCAGTCAGAAGATACGCCCTTGGATGAGGAACAGGTCGGGAACATTTTTTGCCCGCTTAGACTTCATTCAGGTAGAGCGCTAGGAAATATGGCGCTGTGTATATACTTAGGTTGGATATTTTTTTTTTTACTTTTTTAAATTTTTTTTTTATTTTTTTTTATTATTTGTTGTTATCAAAATTTTTTTTTTTTTCACCCTGCCCTTCCCTGGGTCACTACATTGCCTGGAGAACCAACAAAATATTACGTATCTGTATCTGTATAAGGGTATAATGGATAATGGAATAATTTAATTAGGAATATGTCCAATTATTTAACTATACTTACTCTAAACGTTAAAGGCCTAAACAGCCCTCATAAACGCAGAATGTTAGAGCATGAAATGGTGAAATCAAAAGCTGCAGTGGTCTTCAGGAGACACATTTGTGTGTTAAGAATCCACCTAAATTTAAAATTAAAGACTGCCCCCAAAGTTTTCACTCTATGTTTACGACCAAAAGTAAAGGGGTATCAATTTATTTTCATTGCGATTGGTGTTTTATTCCTGATAAACAATACATTAGGAATGATGGGAGATTGTTGATTTTGGTTGGATTACTAAACGGATTACAAGTAACTATAGTGTCACTATATGCACCAAATGATAAGCAAAAATCGTTTCTCACTATGACCTTTCGAAAGATAGAGCAATATAGGGTGGGGCATATATTTATCTGTGGGGATTTTAATTGTGTTCCAGACCCCTCTTTCGATATCAAAAGAGTAGAGGATAAACCACCGAAACAGTCATCAGTTTACCTTGGTAAATCATGTAGAAATTAAAGAACAGACTGACAGTAATATTGACGCGTGATACCGGAAACCGGAAGTCGGAAGTAACTTCGCTGGCTGGGAGCGTGGGAGACAGAGTAAAAGAACTACTACTTTCGTTTTCGTTCGACTCGGCAAGTGCAACTCTGAACCTTTTGAACTCTCACACCAGCAACAGAAAGACTTACTTTATATTTTATATGTTATTTTTTTACACATTTTTATGTCGAAATAAAATGGATTTTTACTTCTGACCGGACCGGCTACCGAGTGATTGTTCCCAGTTATCTACCTACCGGATCCTACGACCACAGGGGACTGATCACCCCAGAGCCAGATAGTCTGGAGTGGTACTACAACCACTCCACAATTGTGAGTTTGGAATATTCCTTTACAGCTGTATTTATCTGTTCCACAATACTGCACTAGGTCTGTGTCTTTTTATATTTACAGATCGGACCATCTAAGCAGACCTGTGCAAGTATTAATTATGTATTATCTTTGATCAGTGTGTATCCTGCTTGCACAAGTCACTTGATATATGGTGTTTTCCCATTATATATATACATCTACGATTTTGTCACCAATCACTTGATATATGGTGTTTTCCCAACATGTGAATATACCTGCGATTTTACAGCTAATTGCAAGATAAATCTGCATGTTTTGCACACTCTTTTGTTGAAGTGATATATGTATTTTGCGCACCTACTTTTTATGGTTTATGTTTTACTTGGTGAATTGTATCAGATCCCCTTGTAGGTTGCTGCATTTATCTATTTAATTTCTCTTCTCCATACTTCTGCGCCATCCTATTCTATTTACACTATATTTTACCTTGGTAAATACTTAAGGAATTTATTGCATGATTTTGATTACTATGACCTTTGGCGTAATCTTTACCCAAGTGAGAGGGACTTTACTTACTATTCAATTGCACATAAAACTTTTACTAGAATAGACCTCTGTCTGTTGGACATTAAAACCTTGCCCTTTGCAATTAGCGCACAAATAGGTTCAATAACGTGGTCAGACCATGCGCCTCTAAGCATTAAGATAAAAGTGCCATTTTCTGTAAGGGGGAAGAGTTCTTGGCGCCTAAATGAGAGCTTATTAGATAGTGAAGAATATCTCCCAAAGTTGCAATCTCAGGTAGAAATGTTTTTTAGAAATCACGTTAACTGCCAGACTAATGTCACTACTCAATGGTTAGCCCATAAGGCAGTTATAAGAGGCATGTTAATACAGCAAGGAGCAAGGGTAAAGAGATTACGGTCACAGGAAATGAGCAAATTAGAATTAGAGTTGACAAAGATGGAGGCCACTCATAAAGCTGCCCCTACTTCACGTTCACATTCACAACTGATGGTGATAAAGTCAGCCTTACAAGATTTACAACTATTAGAGACAGGGAAGCATATGAGACTGTTATGGTACTTTTTCAGTAAACCAAAATGTTTAAGTGTCTATCTGTTCCTGTCCAAATTAAAGAGAATTGAATTGCGTATATACGCTGAAGTAATTCAGTCTGACACACGGAGTTCAGGTTAAAATAACTTCGAGGAAATTTATTGGCAAGTCCAGAATCAGAGGGCGCGCAGGCCCTTTTAAGAGACATTTTCGTCATCATTGATTATCAAGATATCAGTGAATAAACATCATTAATTGGATTAATTGTTAAGTGTCTGGATTAGTGTCCACCTATCAATATAATTAATTGGATCAAAAACTAAGTGGTTAGTTCCGTGTCCACCCACCAAGAGGTGGTACTTTTTTGGACACGGGTGGGGGACAAGGGGTCTTGAGCGTCATTTTACTCGGTCGGTGATGTCAAATCTCATGGTTAGGTGCAAGGTCTCTTATGAATAGAACATTTCATTACTACTGTGTTCTCATGGCCTTTAAATTATACTATTTGCGAGTTAGGGGAAATTCAGCAGTTCCTGGGTTAGTCATATCCTTATGGAGAATACAGTCTTTGTCTATTGTTGTTAGATGTGCTGAGAAATTCTGTCATGTAATGTAGTTTTCATATGGAGAAGTCAGGTTATGGGGACAAAATGGAGGATTTGTCACAGCATCAGGTTAAAATGGAGTTAGTGCAATAATTCAATACAAGTACAATAAAGATTTTTTAATAATTCTACATCAGTCCCCCCTATGAAATGTTAAATTCTAAGAGATAAAAACTTTATTTTGTTAGTATCAGAAGACGTGTTAGCCCAAAGGCACAGAAACCCCGTGGCCGCTAGCTAGGTGTTAATGCAAAGTGCAAGTCTGTCCCTAATTCTGACCCTAACAGGCTAACTCATCTGTCAGTATGGCTCTCGAACACTTCACACCCATGGGTGTCCCATGGCGGCTAACCCACCACTTCTCCACACGGGGCCTTTACCATTCACTAACAGATGCTGTCCCTAAGGTGGTCCCTTCCTAGAACTCTCGCACTTTATCATCAAAAGGGATAGATTGCAGCGGCAAACAGGGTGAGTTGAGATCCTGGAAGTCTTGGTCATCAACTTCAAGATGTGTGAAAGTGGGTGCCGCTTGGTCAACAGTCTTCGTGAGGGCTTTTCTCAGACAAGGGAAGACACAACAAAAGAGAAGAGCAAAGATAAAAAGAAAAATTAGAATTGCCATACCAATATGCATTAAAGCCTTTTGCCATCCTGTCATCCAACCAAACCATCTGTCCCAGGGATCTTTTATCCCAGAATTTCTTTTTAACTCTTCAGAGAGGTTATTTAATTTTTCTATGGCTAAAGTTACTTTACCATTAGGGCCTGTGTTTTCTGGGATGTAGGTACAACATGTCATGGTGTCGGGCAAAATTTTACATACCCCTCCTTTTTCGGCTAGGATCATATCTAGGGCTATTCTATTCTGGAAGGCCATTTGGGATGTGGCCTGTAACTGTTCGGCTAATCCCTGGAGGGCGTCTCTGGTGTAATTAACAAAACGCTGTTGATTGTAATAAATATAATTTATCCAGTTTAAATTCTTGTTTGCAGTAACTATGGTAAAAATTGATTCAAATCCTGCAGCAACCTCATCTCTTGCTTTAAACTCATTGGGTACCCCCCTAGGCACCCCAATGGCATCAATGTAAATGTGAGGGTCAAAACTTCCTTTTACTGGGGCTTCACGCTTAACCTTAGTGTGGCTGGGCTCATGGGTGTTGAGGTGTGTGTCAGAGATAATGTGTATGGGCATAATGGCCTTAGTCAAAGTACACTCCCCCCACCACTCTGTGTCCATTCTGGATCTTAGCTGTAAATCCCCACACAACCAGTAAATATCTCCTAATGACCTAGTGTGATGCTGCAGTAAACGTACAGGAACAGTTCTATATGTAGCACAATATCCTTCGGGAAAGTTACCTACAAATTTACCAATCCCATCGTGCATGGCATAGCAAGTGTAATTACCTTTATATATTGTAATACCATTAGGAGGTCTGACATTTTTGGCTAGAAGAGGATACTCCGCTTTCCATGCTTGACATGTTGAAATCATATTGGTAGGCAAAAAGACTTAAAACACAATTTTCTGCATCTACTGGTAAGGTTAAAGGTACAGTGCCCAGATGAGGCCGGGCACCACCACACACATAGCATGCGGTTCTGTTATGCTTGTTGGCATTATATTTCATCCATTCTAACCATAGGTTAACATCATTAAAGCCTGTTTCAGCGGCCATGGTATCTTCAAAGGTGGGGTTAGCAATGGCCATCATGTCCTTAAAGGACTGGATGTGTGGTTTTAATGGTTTTAATGGATTTATGACCATGTGAGTGGCTCCTCGCCACTCAGGGGAATTACACATATCTTTAAGGTAGAAATGCCCTAATTTAGTGTAGGAACCCTTTTTCCAA
This sequence comes from Pelobates fuscus, assembly GCF_036172605.1. Classification (NCBI taxonomy): domain Eukaryota; kingdom Metazoa; phylum Chordata; class Amphibia; order Anura; family Pelobatidae; genus Pelobates; species Pelobates fuscus. Next base: position 208,492,456 of record NC_086323.1, on the reverse strand, counting down.
TACATCCCCATTACATATCGGTCTGCATCCGTTGGGCTTGGATGCTCAATGTTAAGAATTAATTTCATTGGTGTGCCCCCTCCAGGCTTTCTTAGAGTCATTCTTTGAAGGAGGGACCTACCATGATCATCTACTTTAGATAAGGCACTTTTTGGCTTGTAACCCCAGGAAGGCCCGGCATTCCATCCCGCCGCCCCCCAACGGCCACAATTGTGCCCCCATTGTTTGTCAACTACACAAACATATGGGTATTTTACATGAGGGATATCTCTATAGATATTCTGGATTTGAGGTGTAGAGAATGGGCATTCTACGATGTCACAATAATCAAAGGTATAGGTAGCCACACGGGTACATGATGAATTATACCAGAAGGTGTACCCACTAACATCTTTAGTGATGGCTACTTGCTGGGCCTTAATTAAACTAATTAAGGAGACAATGTACCAGAGGTACATGGTTGTGCGGTATCTGCTTCCTCTGGGGCAGGGGACTTCTTGCAGTGGGAAGCGTGGATCCAATGTGGCCTGCCGGCCAATTTGACGGAAGTTGCGGTGATCAGGAGAACTTGGAATGGCCCGTCAAACCTTGGTTCCAGGGTACTTTTCCGCACGAACTTCTTAACCAGAACCCAATCTCCGGGAAGCAGGTTATGGGTACCTGTGTCCAAATCAGGATCTGGAATTGAAGAGAAAACTTGGGCATGTATTTTGTTCAAGACACTTGCAAGTTCAGTTACATAGTCTACTAAAACATCAGATTGAAGCTGTAACTGTTGTGGATAATAACAACCTAGTCTGGGTGCTGTCCCAAATAGAATTTCATATGGGGATAACGAGTGCTTCCCTCTAGGTGTGTGTCTAACGCTGAATAAAGCTATTGGCAGGCTTTCTGGCCAGGGCATCTTTGTTTCCTGTGACATTTTTAACATTCTGGCTTTTAGAGTGCCGTTCATGCGTTCTACTTTACCACTACTTTGAGGGTGGTAAGGGGTGTGGAAGGCTAGGGTCACCCCCAGAGCAGTCCAAATGTCTTTAGTCACTGTTGCTGTAAAGGCTGGGCCCTGATCACTTTCAATGACTTCTGTAAGTCCAAATCTACATACAATGTCTGTAAGTAGGCGTTTTGCGGTGGTTTTTGCAGTGATATTGGTCACAGGGTAGGCTTCTGGCCAGCCTGAGAACATGTCCACTATTACTAGTGCATATTCATGAGGCCCACTCTTGGGCATTTGAATGTGGTCAATTTGAATTCTCTGGAATGGGTACATGGGTTTTGCTAGGTGCTTTGCAGGCACCCTGATTGGTCTTCCTGGATTGCATTTTGCACAAATGACACAGGCCTTACAGAAATTGCTGATCAAAGTTGTGATTCCAGGGGCTTCATAATACTTCTGAATGAGGGCGGCCATTAGGTCTTTTGACAGATGTGCAGGCCCATGTGCCCATTGGACAACTGCCGGATATAAATTCTTCGGAAGGCAAAATTTAGAGTTGTTGTAGTAAATTCCGTCTTTTAGGACAGCTCCTTTCTTTTTCCATTTCTGGATTTCTTCAGGAGTAATTGCAGCTTGTTGTTCTCGCAAAATTCTTAGGTCAGTAGGAAGAGTTTGCAAGGTAAAGATAGGAACTTCTTCTTCTTGACCGGACACTTCTTCATCCACTTCCTGCAAGTCTCTGGCCGCTTGCTTAGCAGCCTGATCAGCTAAATGGTTGCCCTTAGCTTCATCCGAATCCAATTTCCCATGTGCCTTTACTTTCAAAACTTCTTCAGGGAGTAGGAGGGCATCCATTAGTTCCTTGATTGCAGAGCTGTGTTTGACTGGTGTACCGGCAGTGGTAAGAAATCCTCTTGTCTTCCAAATGAGGCCGAAGTCATGTGCCACACCCAGAGCATATCTTGAATCTGTATAGATGTTGGCACGTTTTCCCTCGGAAATCTTGCATGCTGAAGTCAGGGCTTGCAATTCAGCTTCTTGCGCAGACATTGCTGGCGGTAACGGTGATGACTTGAGAACTTCCTCTGTTGTGGTTACGGCATATCCTGTGTGGTATTTTCCTTCTTCATCAGCATACCTTGAACCATCCACAAACAGAGTAAAATCCGGATCCGGTAATGGGTTCTCATGCACGGTTGGTAAGTGCACTGTTTCCATTTTCATCTGTTCGAAACAGTCATGAGGAGTTTCTGGGTCATAGTCATTTGTTATAACTAGGTCTTTAAATTCCTTTTCTAGGAAATGGCGTGGCCATGCTTCAAGAAGGTCAGTTGTTGGGTATTTGGCAATGCCATTTTCCTGTAGTTGTGATTCATCCATGGTGGCCCATAATTTTGCCATGGGCCCAAGGTCATTCCATGATCTTGTCTTCAACTTGGTAACAGGAATATGTGGAATAGCAGTATCCCAATGGCGGTATAGGTAATTGAGTTCTGGAGGCAGTTGGATCAGGACCACGCTGTTGCCTTCCGAATCACAATAGAAATCTTGGGCATTGAGCTTTACTTCAAACCAGTGGTAGAGCTCATCTTCATAGCAAGGTTCAGGAGTAATGTCCGGCTTGTACCACATGGTACAGAAGGCATAATCCGGACCTTCACACAGAGGTGTCTTGTCTTTGTGAAAAGTTAAATGTGGATGCATTTTCCTGATACATCCACAGAGAAGGTAGATGTAGGTTTCATCTGTGACAAACCCATAGTAGATACCCCCCTCAGGGAGTGGAAGAAGAGTGGATGGGTTAAGAACTTGACATCTTTGTATAGAAATGTTGTCAGGCAGAAGAAGATGACATTGCAGACGTAGGTGTCTAGCGGGAGACACGTGCTTGAGCTGGACTTGGTTGATAATGGCAGAGATGTCATGAGGGGCCAAAACAACCAAAGGGTGGCCAAGGACCAGGTCTGAGGTTCTTTCAATGAGTTCTCTTGCAGCAAAAACAGCCCTAAGGCAGGAAGGGGTCCCTCTAGCCACAATGTCCAGTTGGCATGAAAATAGGCCTCTGGCGGCCTTTTAAGTCATTAGTTTGGGTAAGAACTCCTGTGGCATGGCCTAGTCTTTCAGAGACAATTTGAAAGGTTTGGTGTAGTCTGGTAGGCCCAAGGCAGGAGCAGAAACAATGGCTCGTTTGAGAGATTTGAAATTGTCCAAAGCTTCGTTGGTCAGGCCGAATGGGTCTGACTTGAGTGCATCATAGAGAGGTTGCATAAGCAGAGAGGCTTCTGGGATCCATGCTCTGCAATAGGAAATGAGGCCTAAGAAGGCATGAAGAGATTTTGAAGTCCTTGGGGGTGGAATGTCCAGAATTGCTCTGACTCGGTCCCGAGTGAGATGTCTGGTACCTTGAGATAGGCAATGTCCAAGGAAAATCACTGAAGGTTGACAGAACTGCAGTTTGAGAAGTGAAGCTTTGCATCCTTGTTCTGCCAAATAGCAAAGCAGACTAATTGAACTCTTTTCAGTAGTGGGTATATCATCTCCACAGAGCAGTAAATCATCCACATACTGGAGTAGAACAACTTCTGGGTGTTCAGCTTGCCATGGGTCCAGGATGGTACACATGGCTTTTGCAAATTGACTTGGAGAATTTTGAGCCCCTTGGGGCATGACAGTCCAAGTATACTGTTGCATTTCATGGGTGAAAGCAAACAGGTATTGACAGGATGGATCCAGTGGAACACTGAAAAAAGCATTAGCTAGGTCAATGACTGTAAAGTACTTTGCAGAAGGTGGGACGCCAGAGAGCAGAGTGTGGGGGTTTGGTACAAGAGGGGTGTCCAGGACAGTGGCTTCATTAACAGCACGTAGATCCTGAACCATTCTGTATTTTACTGGTTCACCTTTTAGAGTCTTTTTCTTTACAGGAAATAATGGAGTGTTACATTCTGATTTACACTTCACTAGAGCACCCTTTTCCAGGAGTGCTTTGATGTGAATAGATATGGCTGCAGCCTGTGCTGGTTTTAGAGGATATTGTGGCTTTCTTGGTAATTTAGCTCCTGGAATAAGCTTAACCACCACAGGTGGGACATTTAGGTGACCTATATCCTCTGGGCCTAAGGACCATAACTTAGCAGGCACCTGAGTTTTTAACTCATCTGGGAAATTGGACCTAGGTTCTGCTGCTTCCTTATTGGGTTTTTCTAATTGCAGCAGCACAGGGCTGAAGTGTCAGAAACAGATAGAGGTGTAAACATTTCTACCTGTCCATCTGGAGTGAAGGTTATAGATGCCTGCAGGCGTGAGAGGACATCAGCGCCTAACAGGTTAATTGGGCATGTGGAGGAAACTACAAAACGAGCAAGTAAGCTTGTGCCAACCCGCAGAGGGGTTGTTAGAGGACTGTGTCTCGGTTGGCCATCCACTCCAACACAGGAGACATCAATACTTGACAAGAAAGATGGGTCTGGCAGGTCTTGTTCTCTAAGAACACTTCGGGCTGCGCCTGTGTCAATAAAAAATGTGGTAGGTTGGCCTTCAATGGGTAAAGTCACTGTGGCAAGTGCCCCCCCCCCCTTTATCCCCTGTAGACACTGCCATGACAGGGGTTAATGACACAGGTTTGCCAATTTCCTAATCATCATCTGGTTCCTCAACAATTGGAACCATTTTCTCGGCCTTAGGGGCCGGGGCAGGCTTGGGAAACTTTTTAGGCTCCCCTGTGGGAAACTTTTTGGGCTCCCCCGGTTCCCTTTTGGGTTCTGGACAGTCACTCCTGTAGTGTCCCTTAGCCCCACAATTAAAACATGTTACATCCTCTAACTTGACGCCCTTGGTGCCAGGGGTGATGGGGGCGGCACGGGCCACCATGAGAGGAGCTGGGTTGGGTCTTCTGGGGGTTTGGGCAGATTCCAAACCTCTAGCAACTAGGAGTAACGTATCTAGGGGAACATCCTTATATTCAGGGCGTGCAGCAATGATTCCCTTGCGTATGGAGTCCTTAACACCTTGAACAAACGCACCTGATAACATTTGTGAATGAATTTTGTCAGTGAGATCAAATCCCAAGTCTGTAAACATTTGATATAGTCTTGCATGAAACCTTTCCACTGATTCTCCTTTGTCTTGCACAACATCAGTAAGGCCAGCAGCTTGATCAGCAAGTTTATCTTTAGCCCAATCTTTTAATTGATTGCAAAAAGTTACTCCGGAGGGGTAATCAACATCACTTGTAAGTAGATCTGTACTGAGGTGGCGGGCCATGCTGGGCCAATATGCATCCCCTGCTTTAATAGCACAAATGCTCAGTAGGTCACGCCAGGCGGCGGAATAAGTCTTTTGTATCTGAACAATCCCTCGGTAAAAAGGCATAGGCTGTTTCTCTGGGTCAGGGAGAGATTTCATTAAAGCACTAGCTTGTGTGGGATTGAAAGCAACATATTTAGGAGGGGCCCGCTCTCCCCGACCCTTATGGCCGAAGGGATCTTCAATAGAACGGTGGGTCGAGACTCTTGCAGCCTCTAATGAATCCTGGGACAGCCTGTCATCCCTGTCATCCTCTTCCTCATCTAATTCTATGATCTGGGCCCTTCTGCGTGAGGGGATCACCTGAGGTGACAGGGCCGGGGGATGAGAGGGAGTCCCGGAGGCGGGAGACGCCATTGGGTCATAATCATGGGACCGGTAATCACCGGGAAGCACCGGCATCAGGGGTGCTGAATGACTGGGGGCCGCCATATTGGAGGCGGGGAAGGAAGTTGCATTGGGGTTAAGGGAAGAATTGGCGGCCATGTTGGATGTGGGCACATCCGGGGCAGACGGTATCGGACTGGGCATGACCGGAACCTGGGGAGTGGCTTGGGGAAAGGGGTATGGATAGGGCATGGACATGGGGTATGGGAAGGGGTATGGCCAAGCCATCTGGGTGGGGGTTGGGGCGGAACCTGGAGTGGGCAGGAAGGTTGGGTAGGGGTTGGCAAAGGGGGCGGGAACTTGGGTTGTGGTAGGGACGGACAAGGGAGAGGATGGAGAAGAATCAGTAGAGGCGGGTGAAGAAGGAGGAGCCGGAGTGGGATCAGCAAGATTGACAGTGCCAGGAGAGGAGGGGTTAGCTAACTGGACAGATGCAGATGGGAGGGTAGGATTATCAACGGAGAGAAAGTGCGGGGAAGGGATGGCAGATGAAATGTTAGGATTAGACACAGAAGGTAGCTTAGGGATGGATGAGGGTGATGGGAGTGTTAGAGAAGGAGAAGGGGAAAAGTAGGATCCATCAGAATTTAGGACCGGACAAACGGGAGAGGTGACGGGATGGGAGCTGGGAGGATTGGGAGTGGGATACCTAGTCAGCTGGCAATCTCCCATTGCTGACTGAACCTTGGGGATAGACATTCCCTGGGCGCCATTTTGGGGCGCTGGCTGAGGACAGGCCCCAGCAACACAATTATTATGGTACACAAACATTTTCACACCCTTGTGAATTATTTCTTCCTCAACCCAACCTTCTTGCTGAATAGCCTTCGCTACTCTGTACCATGCTTCAGCTGTTTTTAATAAATCATTATTTGCAAGCTTGCCTCTCTTTTCCATCAATAATCTACGCCAACTTTCTGGTTGCAATCTGCCACATGTTGGCACAGCAATTTTACATACTTTTGCAATCTTTTCAACACCTTTAACCATCTCCTCACCCTCTCTGTCATCAACTAAATCACATGCTAACCAGCCCTTACTGGGCTTACTTAAATCCTGCCCCATAATCCCTTTTCCCCTACACCAGCGTCCTAGATATAGGGAAAGACAAGGAAAATTGAACCGGAACGTCTACAATGCTCGACTGCCACCTGAGAATCGTGGGTCTTTCTCAAGTGCGTCTTCCCAAAACGTAGACTAGTCACTGAATCCGCCTACCCGGGGTGGTAGACACGGATTGGAGCGAGGTGAGAAGTGTGTGACCAATCACTTCTCTATTAAGAGGAATGGGAGTGGATAGTACAATAGTACAGGAAGTGTAGAAAAGGTAAAGAGTAAGGAAAAAATCCTTAGAGACAGACACAGGAGTTTAAATGACTCCACATTAAACAAACAAGACAACAGTACAGTTGAAATACAGTGCATGCATCACAGTTCAAATGAAATCAACAGTAATTCCTTTCCTTTAATCATGTGCTTACTCCAAAGTCACCTTTCTCAACCCCGTAGTGTCCCCGCTCGGAAGAACGACTTTCGTAAGTCTCACTACCAGCGGCCAAGGATAACAGCTAACACCGGTCCGAAATCCTTTCTAGCCTCCCTCGTTACAGCAGTCCACTTAAAGTGGCCGCGCCACCCTCACTCCCGTAGTGCCCCTATAAAACCCACTTTATAAGTCCCACTACCACGTGATGCGAAAAACAAGCAATGCCTGCCTGAATCCCCCCAGGAAACAGAGTCCCCTGCCACAGGGCTAAGTCTCCTACCACAATTAAATAATCAGTGGACCTTCAACTCAACTAGAGCCGAAGGGTCCGGGTCAGGACGTCCCCAACTCAACTAGAGCTGGATGGCCCGGGTCAGGACGTCCCCAACTCAACTAGAGCTGGATGGTCCGGGTCAGGACTTCCCCAACTCAACTAGAGCTGGATGGTCCGAAAGCGCACAGTGAAGCTAGCTAGGCTATCAAAGTGACACAAAATTGGATCACAGGAAGCTATGATTCTACACAGATCCCACAGTTCCACAAACTTCTTTTTCCTTACAGCCACAGCCACGAGGCTCCTAAAAGAAGTAAACAGGCAAAGAAGACCCCCAGGAAACTTCCACAGGTCAACCCCCCTTTTTCCCTACAGCCACAAACACGTGGCTCCTAAAAGGAGTAAAACAGGCAACAGGACTCCAGGCAAATCCCCCGGGTCCACCCCCCCTTTATCCCAAAAAGGGGAAAACAGACAAACACAGGACCCTCAGGCAAACTACCACGGGTCCACCCCCCCTTTATCCCAAAAAGGGGAAACAAATAAACATTCAGCCCGGGCAACCAAACTGGACACACCCAGGCAACAGATAGACTAAATGCAGGTAATAAATGGGTAATAAGACTCCGGGCAAGATATTACCTGTCTTTGATGTCCTCCCGGGAAGCAGTCACAGACACGTGGACGGGTCAATCAAAGGGGCCGGAACATACCGGTGGCTCTGCAGAAGTCTCTACCGTGTACCTGGAGGTGATCAATCTCCTTTCCTTCCCCCTGGATTCCTCCGTCCACCCTTGTCTTCCTTAGGACGGCTCACCGGCCAGACATAGCCCGGAGTCCCTGTTCGGGCGCCAAAGTTGTTATGGTACTTTTTCAGTAAACCAAAATGTTTAAGTGTCTATCTGTTCCTGTCCAAATTAAAGAGAATTGAATTGCGTATATACGCTGAAGTAATTCAGTCTGACACACGGAGTTCAGGTTAAAATAACTTCGAGGAAATTTATTGGCAAGTCCAGAATCAGAGGGCGCGCAGGCCCTTTTAAGAGACATTTTCGTCATCATTGATTATCAAGATATCAGTGAATAAACATCATTAATTGGATTAATTGTTAAGTGTCTGGATTAGTGTCCACCTATCAATATAATTAATTGGATCAAAAACTAAGTGGTTAGTTCCGTGTCCACCCACCAAGAGGTGGTACTTTTTTGGACACGGGTGGGGGACAAGGGGTCTTGAGCGTCATTTTACTCGGTCGGTGATGTCAAATCTCGTGGTTAGGTGCAAGGTCTCTTATGAATAGAACATTTCATTACTACTGTGTTCTCATGGCCTTTAAATTATACTATGTTGCGAGTTAGGGGAAATTCAGCAGTTCCTGGGTTAGTCATATCCTTATGGAGAATACAGTCTTTGTCTATTGTTGTTAGATGTGCTGAGAAATTCTGTCATGTAATGTAGTTTTCATATGGAGAAGTCAGGTTATGGGGACAAAATGGAGGATTTGTCACAGCATCAGGTTAAAATGGAGTTAGTGCAATAATTCAATACAAGTACAATAAAGATTTTTTAATAATTCTACATCAAGACTATTAAACCAATCACATTATGCTATGGGGAATAAAGCGGGTAGACTTTTAGCTAATAAAGTTAAACAAAAAAAATTACAAGTTAAAATCCCTTATATTGTCTCAAAAAGGAATGATAAATTATATAATCCTCAAGATATAGCAAATGAACTGGCAAATTACTATTCAGAGCTCTATCAATTAGAGAGAGATACTAATACATATCAGCCAAAGGAGGAGGAGATCAAATTTTTTTGGGAGAAGGCAAATTTGCCTAGGTTAACACCACTTCAATGTACCTCCCTTGATAAACCATTTGAGGAAGAAGAGGTAGCAGTAGCAATAAATTCCCTCACTAAACATAAGGCTCCCGGGCCTGATGGGTTTTCAAATTATTATTATATAAAATTAGCAAAACAACTGATCCCTACTATTACGAAACTTTTCAATTTTATAAAAGTTACTGGTGCCATTCCCCAAGAAATGTTGGAAGCAAATATCGTGGCTTTACCGAAACCTAACAAACCGCCTACACAGAGTGAAAATTTAAGACCGATATCCCTACTTAATACGGATATTAAGATCTACGCTAAATTGATAGCTTCACGAATTAAACACCTCCTCCCGGATCTTATCTCGGAGGAACAAGCAGGGTTTATACCTGGAAAACAGATAGGGGATAATACTAGACATTTTGTGAACTTGGTGGAATGGGCAAACACTTCATCACAACAAGGATTAATTTTAGCATTAGATGCTGAAAAAGCATTCGATCGTTTACATTGGGGGTATATGTCACTTACGCTTATTAAAATGGGTTTCCCATTAAATTTTTTAGCAAGCATATTAGCACTATATCAAAATCCTAGTGCAAGAATGCTTAATACTGGCTTTTTTTCTGACAAAATAAAAATAAGTAACGGCTCTCGTCAAGGTTGTCCCCTTTCCCCTCTCATTTTTATTATATGTATGGAACCTGTAGTAAGGATGATTAAACAAGATAATAATATCAAAGGGTTGATTACACCAGGGGGTATTAAAAAAATAGCGTTGTTTGCGGACGATATTCTGCTCTTTATTAAAGACCCAGAGTCTTCTTTACCAGCACTGATTAAACTACTAATAGAATATGGGCAGGTATCGTATTATAAAAATAACATAGCTAAAACACAGGCACTACCTATTAAATTACAACAAACAGTTATAGATAAATTGAAACTACAATATAAATTTGATTGGCGTACTTCATTTATAAAATATTTGGGAATTAAACTTACTAAAGCAGCTAAAACATTAATTAAAGTAAACCATTATCCAATGCTTCAACAAATTAAAAATACAATGGCAAAGTGGGAAGGTTTGGAGATTTCATGGCTGGGACGCATAAATCTTATTAAAATGATGATACTACCTCAGATACTATACCTTTTTAGAACATTACCCATAGCACTCTCTAACAAATTACTTAAACAGATTCAGAGCACTTTAAATGCTCACATTTGGAAGAGGAAACCCCCAAGAGTGGCACGAGGGAGTTCAGGTCTTTCATATGTAAAAGGGGGCCTGGGAATGCCAGACATTAAAATATATTATAGAGCATTCTTTTTAGCAGAAGGGTTTAGATTACTTAGAATGAGAAAAACCTCTCAATACCCAATTTGGCTAACATTTGAAAATGCATGCTTAGATGCAAATAACATAACATACTACTTATGGACATGCTCGGTTCCCCAGTCTCCTTTAAAACCCATGTTACAAAGCACAGAACTCTTACTAAGAATATGGAAAAAATGGTGTCCATGTGTAATAAATCTTAATTTGATGTTTAAAGCTGCACCAATAATGGCATTAGCAGCCCTCTCTTTGGACCTTCAGATGAGAAGGTGGCAAGAGAAGGGGGTAAGACAAATAGGCAATTTAATGACCGGGCCACAAGTAAAATTATTTCCTAATCTTCAAAAAGAATTTAACTTAGATGCTAAAGAGATGTTCGTATACTTAAGGATTAAGAATATGATAAAGGCATATGCTATGGATAATCCAGATAATGAGGCAAATATCTTACCCTCACCAGAATTTATTTTGTCCCGTAAGTCTATTAAACCATTTTCTTGGTGTTAGAATGCACTGATTGAAAGCGAGGCACCAGAAAAATTAAAATATATGATTAAATGGGAGAATGAAATTGGGAAGCAATTTTCAAGGAGTTATTTCGGCTTATTAACGTGTTTGGTAAACAGTCAGGTTATAAAATAAATATAAAGAAAACACAAATCCTGATAAAAGGCCTAAGTGGACCTGGGGTAGACAAACTCAAAAAAGATTTTAAATGTGACTGTGAAGTAAGGAATATAAAATACTTAGGGGTAAAACTATCTCTAGACTATAGAGAAATTGGAGAACTTAATTATACAGACATTGCCATCCAATTTAGGAACATTATTTTTAATTTTTTTAATTTAATTTAAATTACTTATTATTCGTATTTTATAATAATATATATACAATATATATATAGTTATTATATATATTATATACGTGTGTAATTTAATTATAAGTGTATTTTTATATTAATATATGTACATATTAATATAAAAATACACTTAGCATGACATTATATATATATGATATATAGAAATATATTATATAGGTATAATATATGTCTATATATCATACATATATACACATATATAATAATATTTTTTTTTATTAACTTTCACTTTAATTTTTTTTTTTGATTTTACACTGGCAGGGAGACTGCCTGTCAGCACAGACAGTCCCCCTGCAGGCAGACACTAGGACACCTATTGTGACCATGTGGTCGCCCTGTTGGGCGATCACATGGCCACAGGGGTCCTAAACCGCCATGGGGAGGCTGTCTGGGCTGCAGGCAGTCTCCCCACACCGGGAGCACCGCCGATCGCCGCCGGGGGAATGACGGCGATCGGGTAAGTACATTGGACGGTTAGGACGGTTCAGGACCGTCACCGGTCGGCAACGCAAAAATGCAGATGACGGTCCTGAACCGTCCTCCGTCCTTAAGGGGTTAAGCTGCGCAGCTCTTCTTAGTAGTAGTCCCCTAACTACAGATTTATGTGCCTGCCAAATCGTGCTCATTGGCATCTGTGGAGATTGATTGATGTCAAAGTAATGCCTGATTTCTGTTTCTAGGGAATCCGCGAATGATTTATCGTTTAGTAATGATTCATTAAGTCTCCATGGGCTTTTGTGTTTGTATTCGTACTGATCCTTGATCGATAGTGTCACTGCTGCGTGGTCTGACCAGCTGATCACCTGTATATTACTGTCTGCCAGTTGGTCTAGGTGTTGCCTATGGATGTGAAACCCATCTATTCTTGTATATGTCTTATGCGGGGCAGAGTAATATGTGTAATCTCTTTGGTAGGGTGTATCACTCGCCATGTGTCATATAGTTGGTATTCATCCATCAGTTTCTTATATGCTGTACAAGTGGATTGGAGTTTTGCTTTCTGTTTGGAGCTCGGGCGTGTGGTGGTGTCCCAAGAGGGATCCATGATGTGATTGAAATCTCCGCAGAGGATCAACATGCCTCTCTGGATTTTTGTTATTTTCACTAGTAGTTTGTGAAGGAAATTCCGCTGGTCGATGTTCGGAGCGTATAGCGATACTATGGTGTATTCAACATTGTTTATCGTGCATAGCAATAAGATGTACCTTCCCATGGGGTCTATGTGTGATTCGTGGTGCGTGAATGCTACCGTGTTTCTGATGAGGATCGACACTCCTTTGGATTTATGTCCCGTAACCGAGTGGTATTGGTGGGGGTAGAGATCTAGTCTGAATGCGGGCGCTGTTTTGAAGTGAGTTTCTTGAAGACATGCGATATCAGCCTGCTCTTGCTTTAGGTCTCTGAGTAAACAGTGTATTTTGTATGGGGTATTCAGTCCTTTCACATTGTGGGAGTATATTTTCATTGTGAGATGGTCTCGCTTTTGCTTAGATTATCTTGCCTGCAGCGTAAAGCACGCAGTAGTGTGTTCGTTTCGTGTGAGTCTATCGGGTATTCCTTTTGGCTCAGTGTCGTGGGATGTAGTGCGTACGAGCTGTCCTTCCTGACTTGTTCTAGCCTGTATTGTAGTGTGCCAATCTGACTTCACTATATCGGGGTATGGGTATACGTTATAACTTGGGCAGGGGTGGGGGTGGCGGGGTACAACAAGATAGTAGTCTCAACTATTAATGCCCAAAGGTGGGCTTGAGTGCTGGGCTTCAGCACTAAGTGGGAGCGTGGTTAGGGGTTAGACTTACGATGCGGTAGTATTAGTGCCCGACCCTTGTCAGTGTCTAGCTGGGTTTGCACTTTAGGTTCAGTAGACCGGGGCCTGGCTCAATGGAGTGTGTGTTGGAGCCCTCATCTCTGGAGGGGTATTGTATTGTCCCCTAGGTAAATCTGTTGGCTCCCTTTCCCCTCCTCATGTGGTGCCTTGTCGTGCTTCTAGGTGTAAGATTTCGGACCCGGTATGGGAATTAGTGGGTTTTGTGGCGGTTGTCGCCTTCCCTGCTGTTTATTGGAGGCAGTATGTGCCCGCCCAATAAGCTCAACTGCGATCCTAGCAGAATGCCTACATACTGTATGACACATTGGTACTAAACAGATAAACAATTTAACTTCGAACTTTGCAATATCTGGTCTGTTAGATAATTATATACACAACATTTTACGGTTCCTTGACCCTGGGTCTCATCCTCAGGGTTTCCTTAACATCGTATAGAGAATGCTACTTCTCTGACAAATAGTAACTTATATAACAACATTATTATGAGAGTTGGCTATTAAGTTATATGCAAACCATTAGCCGCTACTTCTGGATACAGGGAGTCCGTTCATTTTCGGGCTTTCTTCCATTCTGCGGATCTTCCATGTGGGGATTGCAATTCCTCTGGATGTTGTTGCACGGTGATGCCCCATGACCTCAGAACACGTTTGCCGTCCTCCGGTGTCAATATGGTGGTTAAAGTTCCATTTCTGTGTACGGTCAGTCGAACTGGATGGCCCCAGCGATAAGGAAGTCTCTGGGTTCGCAAGGCCTCCGTAATGCCCTTGAATGCTCTGCATTTCTGGAGAGTGAGGGCTGATAAGTCCGAAAAGAGTTGGATGTTTCTGTATTTTTCCGGTAAGTCACCTTGCTTTCTTGCTGCTTGCATGATGATATCCTTTACATGGTTGTAGTGCATCTTAGCCAACACATCTCGCGGGGCTTCTGCAGGTAAAAACTTTGGCTTAGCCACTCTGTGCGCTCTATCAATGAGCATTATGTCCGGTATGAGCGATTTAAACAAGCCTGTCAGAAATTCTTGCAAGTCTGGGTGTTTCACATCTTCAGGGATGTTCCTGAATCTTATGTTTTGGTGTCTCGACCTATCTTCCAGATCCATTACCTTCAGCTGCAGCTGTTCATGTTGGTGCTCGAGACTTTGTACATGTTCCGCCATGTCGTTATGGGCCTCCGCATATTCTCCCATTCTGTTCTCCATTCTAGCTGTGCGGTCGCCCAGGTCTTGCATATCCTTCCTTATGCCGGCTAAAGTGCTGTTGATATTAGTCAGGATTTTGTCTGACATGGAGTCTAGGCATTTCTGTAGTACCCCTTGCGTAATCGGCAAGTTGTCTGTGGGATCCTGTTGCAGCGGCAGCGTGTCGTCTCCGTCGCCATCTTGGTCATTTGTTCGCGTTGCGGCCTGCTTGTGAGGTTGCGGTCTCGCTCCAAAGAACGCTATTTTGTCCACTTTGTCCGGGTTTTTGGGTTTGCTCTTTGTTTGTGACATCTTCTGGGTCACTTGTAGGTGCTTCCCCTGTATTGTCGCTGGTAAAAAACGCTTTTGTCGGGTCTGTGGGTACGGAGCTCCGGCTACATGCGACTGTATTCGTCGCGGGTTAGACCACGCCCCCATCACTTAGCTCTTTTAAGAGCTTGTTACTGATACGCTCTCCTGGAGGAGAGGTCTTTCCCACACAGTCCTGGAGGACTACAGTTAAGCTTGTCGAGTCTGCGGTGGTTGTGGTGTCCGGTGTGGTGCATGTGGTCCTCGGCGCAAGCTAGGAAGCATCCATCAACGGAAGGTACTCGGTCGGCCATTTACACATCGGCATGCAGGGCCCTGTGCACCGGCGACAGATCCGTCACTACATATCGTAAATGTGGGGCTCGGGCAGCTGGGTCCTACAGGGCCGCCGGGCCAATGTCAACCGTCATGGTTGTCACGCCCTGATAGCAACCATGTCTGTCTGTATGTGTGTTTGATAGTGTGTATGTGCATGAGTCTCTGGCTATGTGTATGTCTGACAGTGTATGACAGTATGTGTGACTGTGTGTACATAACCATCTGTGTGTCTGTTTGGTGTTGTGTGTGAGCGTGTCTGTTCTAGCATTGTATAGATGTGTATATAACTGTGTGCGGGGGTCCAACCAGTATTTTTAAGGGGTCCTGATATTTTCTGATGGCAGCCGTCCTCCCACCTGTCAGTCAATTCTTGTAGCACAGACTCCATGTTAATCATTTAACTAACAAGGGAGAGCATATAGTCCTCCCCATGGTGGTCATTCTGCTCTCAACACATAGCAACCATAGCACATGTACTGTGTATAGAGGAGGGATTGTTATGTCATTGTGGGAGTGTTTGACTGTGTATGTATGTCTGTGTATGTACAGTCTTCCATCTGGTCCCCTAGGGGAGTGTCCACCAGGTGGGAGACCTGCATAAATACTGGGCAGGTAGCCCTGAATAAAGGAGATCACTGCTTGACACATCACTGCCCTCACAGTGGCGGATCCAGAGCCTGATCTCGGGAGGGGCACTTGTAGATTATTTAAAGAAATAATCCAGGCACAATAACCACTATGGCGCCCGTAGTGCCAGGATCCCATCCCAGAGTAAGTAGTCAAACCATTTAAGAACAGTTTGACAACTCACCTGGGGTCTGCTGGGATATAGGGCATAGGAGCAGTGGTATGTGTTAGGGGTGAAGTGTGTGTGAAAGGTGCAGTGTGTGTGTGTGTGTGAGCAGTGAAGTGTGTGTGCAAGTGCGTGAGGGTGGCAGTGTATGTCTGGGTTTCAGTATGTGTGTTAGGGGGCAGTGTATGTGTGGGGCAGTGTGTGTGTGTGAGAGAGTTGCAGTGTGTGTTTGTGGGGCAGTGTGTGTATGGGGCAGTGTGTGTAGTGTGGCAGTGTGTGCATGGATGTGCAGTGTGTGTAGTGTGTGTATGGGGGCAGTGTTTGTGGGGCAGTGTGTGTATGGGGAGGCAGTGTGTGTAGTGTGTGTATGGGGGCAGTGTTTGTGGGGCAGTGTGTGTAGTGTGTGCATGGGGCAGTGTTTGTGGGGCAGTGTGTAGTGTGTGTATGGGGGGCAGTGTTTGTGGGGCAGTGTGTGTATGGGGGGCAGTGTTTGTGGGGCAGTGTGTGTAGCAATGTGTGTAGTGTGTGTATGGGGGGCAGTGTTTGTGGGGCAGTGTGTGTAGTGTGTGTTTCGGGGGCAGTGTGTGTAGTGTGTGTATGGGGACAGTGTTTGTGGGGCAGTGTCTGTATGGGGGGAAGGAGGGTAGGGAGGCTTTTAATTTTTTGTTTTTATTTAATAAAATAAATATTCTATGTCCCCCCTCCCTTCTTACCTTTACTGGGAGGAGGGGGGGCATTTCTGGATCCCTGGTGGTCCGATGGGGATTCCCTGGTCGTTCCAGTGGTGAGAGTGAACTCTAGCCCGTAGCTCCAGGGCTAGAGTTCACTCTCGCGAGATTTAGAGCGTTGCCATGGTAACCACGGCAACGCTCCATGCTCGCGAGAGGAGGACCCGGAGGAGCTGCAGGTAAGAGCTCCCGGGTCCTCTCTCACTCCCTCCCGCAGGCACATTTCAGGGCTGGCACTTGGACAGTGCCAGCCCTGCACTAGCTGGCAGGGGAGAATCTCGGGAGGGCAGCAATTGCCCCGTTGCCCCCCCCCCCCCTAGATCCGCCACTGGACCCTCAACACGGAGCCTTGTCTCGTTCTTGGGGGGATTTACTGTATGCTGTTAGATACTGATTGCCAGGAGTGTAAGCCGCTTGGGTGCTTTTCCTGTTCAGCTGCTAGCAGCTATTCGTGAGGTTCTAGTTCGGGAGTTTGGAGTGCTACTTTGTATCCTGTTCGGGAGTTTGGGGTTCTACGGTAGCTGTGCCTGTGTCTCAGGAAGGGAACATCTACTAAACGGCGGTTTAACCCCTTTTATGCCTGGGGGTGCCGTTACACTTAGTTTTTTGGCGGTCCTTCCTACGCACTGTCAGTAGCTGTTTTGCATTAATTTATGTTGATTATTCATTTAAGCTCATTACTAGCACAGCTGTCATTTGTCTTGCATACTCGTTCACATATGTGTTGTATTTTATTAAATTGTATAACTTACCTATACATACTGAGTTAGTTGATGTAGTTGTCAGCTTGAAAAAGACCGAGAAGGTCGAAACGTTGCTGTGGTTCTAATAAATTGCCTATTTTGAACCAAGGAGTGCCTGGACCTCTTTCCTTTACTATCGATAGGTTTTCGGCATAATGCACTCGTGTTAATGGGAGGAACAAACAATAGACATGGGGACAGGAGAATTCACACTGGAATCTAATAAAGGATTTTTTATTTAGCTGAAATATGTGTCTTGCCTTCTCATTAATATATCCTTTTATCGATAGTCTGTATTTGTTTGTGTTACGGGGCTACCCTGCAGATATTCTGCTTTTAGTGTTTGCACACACCTCACTTCATGGGGATGGTTTGTCTGCACCATGCTTATAGAAAGGCTTTCATGCTTAAAGGACCACTCTAGGCACCCAGACCACTTCAGCTTAATGAAATCACAGTGAGAAGACGCCAGATGCTTTCCTATGCGACCGGCTGAATGCGCGGCTCCTGCCGCGCATGCGCATTCAGCCGATGACGTCGCGAGGAAGGAGGAGAGGAGGAGGAAAGCTCCCCGCCCAGCGCTGGAGAAAGGTAAGATTTTAACCCCTTCCTCTCTCCAGAGCCCGGCGGGAGGGGGTCCCTGAGGGTGGGGGCACCCTCAGGGCACTATAGTGCCAGGAAAACGAGTATGTTTTCCTGGCACTATAGTGGTCCTTTAATTTCACTGATAGAGACAAAGTACAGTTACAATTAATTATATAGCACCAACATAGTCCACAGCGTAGTATAATAGGAAAACAAGACAAACATTTCATTCTAACATTGTTTGACATACTGGAGCAGGAGGTGAAGAGGGCCCTGCCTAAACGATCTCACAATCTAATTACATCTAAATACATCGATAATAAGACGTATTGATGGGTTGTTGTACTTCTCCACTCCTAGTACAGCAAGGCGTAATGTGTAGTCAGACAGTGACAGCATGTGACGGGGGGGCAATTGTAATATTACGGCTCAGTGTATTATCACAGCTTATTGTATTATTACAGCTTATTGTATTATTACAGCTCATTGTATTATTACAGCTTGTTATGATAAAACAGCTCAGTGTATTATTACAGTTATTATAGCTCATTGTATTATTATAACTTATTGTATTATTACAGTTATTACAGCGTATTGTGTTATTACAGCTTATTGTATTATTACAGTTATTATAGCTCATTGTATTATTATAACTTATTGTATTATTACAGCTGAAGTTTTCTCTCCATGGTCCTGGTGCCATCAATACAGTGGGTGAATGTGTCCAATAATGGCTCACTCAGTGCTGGCTGGGGAAAGTTCCCTAGAGCCCCCAGATGCAGGACACCAATGAACCAAATAGGGAGAGTCCCACCGTAATCAGAACTGTTTGGAGACTAACGACGGTTAGAGCATTGCAGACTCTGGTTAGAATCCATTAAAATGACCTGCAGCCGTTACTGTCACTGTAACACGTTACTTAGAGCTTTCTATAGAAAATAAACTAACAATAAGGAACGACAATTAATTACAGTTTATACGCTCTGAATATTGTGTTATAGAAAAGACAGACCATCAGGAACTCTCAGGGTTAACAGTCAGGAAGTTAAATCCTATGATACAAACTGTCCGCCCCCTGGGTGTGGAATATAGTATACAATGACTCACTGATTTCTGAGAAATGACAAACATTAAGTTTCGTTTCTTGTTCCTGCTTCCAGTGATGGCGTCTGCTGATCTGAGAGACGAGCTGACCTGCTCCATCTGTCTGAACATTTATACAGATCCTGTAATCCTGACATGTGGACATAGCTACTGCCGGGTCTGCATTGACAATGTGCTGGACACACAGGGGGTGAGAGGATATTCCTGTCCTGAATGCAGACAATTATTTAACACAAGACCAGACCTGCAAAGAGCTCTAACACTGCGTAACATAGTGGAGAGTTTCCTATCTACTCACCCAGAGCAGGAGGAGGTTGGGATCTCCTGTACTTACTGTGACTCTCCTGTACCGGCTGCTAAAACATGTCTGCACTGTGAAGCTTCTCTGTGTAATAAACACTTAAAGAAACACAGCCAGTCAGCAGAACATGTCCTAACTGAACCCACCACTTCACTGGGAGACAGAAAATGCTCCGTCCACAAGAATGTCCTGGAGTATTACTGCTCTGAGGATGCTGCCTGTATCTGTGTGTCCTGCAGTCTGGCCGGAGAGCACAGGGGACACGCGGTGGAGACTCTGAATGAGGCCTCTGAGAAGAAGAAGGAGAAACTGAGAAATATTCTGCAGAAACTGAACTTAAAGAGAGAGGAGGCTGAGAAAAGAGTCCAGAGCCTGCAGGAGCTCAGGAGAGAAGTGTCAGATAAAGCAGCTGGGGTAACAGAGGAAGTTACTGCCCTGATTAGGGGCATCAGGGAACAGCTGGAAGCTCTAGAGCAGCGAGTCCTGAGTGAGATCTCCAGGCAGGAAGAGCAGGTCTCACTCCGAGTTTTAGATCTAATCCGGCAGCTGGAAATAAAGAAGGAGGATCTGTCCAGGAAGATGGGTCACATTGAGGAGCTGTGTAACATGACGGACCCATTAACTGTCTTACAAGGACGGGAATCAGACAGCGCTGACTATTGTGATACTGAGGAGGGAGATAATGAGGACAGAGAGAGAGATGATAACAAGGTCCGTGCTGTAGGGAATCTGGATGTGGGTCTGATCTCAGTGACCTTACACTCAGGATTAGCTGGGATTGTGACCGGAGTAAAGAGACAGCACCATGTACCGGCTAATATATTACCGGGGGTAAACACGGCTTCAGACATGTTACTGGGTGTAAACACGGCTTCAGACATGTTACTGGGGGTAAACACGGCTTCAGACATGTTACTGGGGGTAAACACGGCTTCAGACATGTTACTGGGGGTAAACACGGCTTCAGACATGTTACTGGGTGTAAACACGGCTTCAGACATGTTACTGAGGGTAAACACGGCTTCAGACATGTTACTGAGGGTAAACACGGCTTCAGACATGTTACTGAGGGTAAACACGGCTTCAGACATGTTACTGGGTGTAAACACGGCTGCTAATGATGTAACTGTATCGGGTGATATGAAAACTGTATCCAGGTCAGGAATAAAGCAGAGTCGCCCAGAAACACCAGAGAGATTTGAGTATTCTCAGGTTTTAAGCTCCAGGAGTTTCTCCTCAGGGCGACATTACTGGGAAGTGGAGGGCAGTGAATCAGGGGGATGGGAGGTAGGGATGGCCTATCGCAGTATAGACAGGAAAGGAGATCAGTCAGTGATTGGAAATAATAACAAGTCCTGGGATTTGTGGAGGTTGTTTAATAATCTGTATTATGTGAGACATGACAGTAAAGATATCGAGTTACCCCCCCCCCCCCCTTCCAGCCGGAGATTCAGGATATTCCTGGACTACGAGGCCGGGCGGCTGTCCTTTTATGAGCTGTGTGACCCCATCAGACACTTACACACCTTCACTGCCACCTTCACTGAGCCGCTTCATGCTATATTCAGGGTATATGGGGATAATACCTGGCTGAGAATGTATTGAATGATTTATTAATCTAATTAAAGAGATTTAATCCCGGAGTGGGAATCACGAGACGGTAATACTGATCTGGGTGTGGGCGGAGCATCACAACAGGGTTAGCTCCACCCACATGAACTGGGACTGGGCGGAGCCTGTTACTAAGCAACAGCTGCTCTGTGTGTCACTGTGTGTGATTGTGGGTGAATGTTACTGACATTAAAGCAGAATTACTCAATACAGACAGACATCTCTATAATTAAACTATAGTCACAGCGTGTATCCTGCATGTTAGAGATTGTGTTTTAATTCCAATCCGTGTGTGTGTGAGAGTTTGTGTTGTCTGATTGTGATGAGAGTTAGAGTTTATTGTATCTGAAATGTCAGATACACTGGGCTGTCGTTCCTTTGTTTCCTTGTCTCAGGTCGCTGGCTCCATCCCTCCAATCCCTTATCACTCTATGTATACCTAATAATGTAAATCCCGGATTGCCGTCATGTTTAATATTAAAGTGTTGAGACACACTGTGTCCCTTAAATCCCGTGTTTATATAACGTATATGCTCTTCCACTCGAACATGTGGTTGTCTCTTGGTACGTCCTACGTAACACAATCCA